>NC_072739.1:12963303-13238210 GCF_026930045.1 Uloborus diversus
AATATCTTTGGTCTTAAGTGAGAGAAAAAAAAAAACGAAATTTGTACTTTTAGTAGCATCACATATAGCAGATGGACTAACTTACGGATAGACCGGCATTCTGTATGACTTATGCATCTAGCGATCCGTCGAGCAGGTATGCTTGTTTGGAGGAATGATTGGTCCATTCCGGACAGATAACTTTCACTGCAGCCAATTGTGACAAAAGAATCCATCTTTCAAGAACAAGGCGGTGTTTGTTGCGCAACCGTTTTAATCGTATTAACAAGAAAAGTTTTTGTGAATTCTAGTCCAGTCATAGACACACAATGCAGCGTGCATGGAATATGCGATAATTTTTGACTTCTGAATATTGTTAGGCGCAGTTAGAAAGTAGACATACTAAAAGTCGCCGTCCCTAGGGAGTGAGCTGGATTTTGCGAGAAAATGTCGGAAACGGTGGAAAAAATGCGTTTCAAATAAAAGTTCAGGCTAAATAAACTTCCTCTGAAACTGTTTCTACACCTATGTGTCAAATGGGATACTTTCACGTGACGTCACAGCAGGTTTGTTTTGCATAAGACACGTGACTTTAGCATAGGACACGTGATCTATGCAGCTTTTGCTGCTTTGTTTTGGAAGCCATTGCTGACCACCCAGCTTCAGCTACTTGTCATCACCAGTGAAAAATTGGGTAAAACTAGCATTTTATTAGTCTCGCCGTAATATTTGAAAGATTTTAGAACAATAGAAATACATGATCATTCTGAAAACTTCAGCAAAATTTTTTCGATGCATACGAAATGAATATGATTTGCAAAACCAATGAAAGGCTTGGAAGTTTGTAAAGAAAAGTTTGTTTTGAACCAGCATGTAAGTGAACTACGAACGGAAATAATGAAAAGTTATTTTTCCTGAGATTTTGCACCGTATTTTATTTATTTTTTAATACATTACAGAAGAATCATGAAATGATATTAAGTGTTTAACTAAGCAAAAATCCTTATAAAATAAGAAAGAACTGCAGGTGATCAAAAATAAATAGTTGATTTTTTGTTCCTAACCAATACAGTGTTTTTTTTTTTAGTGTTCTAGATCGATATATAGAAGTAAATAGTGCATGAGTTTTCTTATTTACTCTATGTACAGTGTCTTTTTTATTGACGATATTCTAAGCATTAAAGAGTCAGAATTTTGATTTTATGATGAAATGGACAACTAATAAACAAGTTGCCTATTTTTCTCTGCTGGTTTTGTCTTTCAAAGTCAACCAATTTTTCTGTTCTGTAACTGGAGTGTAATGAATGACATTAGGCAGTAACATTACAGTGACATTTGGTGATTATCCATCCCTCGGAAAAGCAGAAATGTTTCTTTTATGACCATACAAAACAACTGAAACAAACTTCACCCTTTCCCCTCTGAAATGCAGCGACATCCCTTTCAATTTTTTTCTGGCTACGCCAATGATACAAGGACTTGATTTCTTGACAGTCGAAAAATTCAAACTGCAGTGAATGATTATAGCAGATCATTATCATTATTCCGCAGACTGTTTTTTGCTAAGCAATTTTCAATCTGTTGCGAGAACCCTCAGTTTTCTTGAATTTAATGTGGCTTATGTTTAGGCGAGCCAGATTTTTGTACTGTTCAAACGGAACATCGAAAAACTCCCCCCCCCCTTCAGCGTAGCAAATAATCAAAAGGGTAGGGCTTTGTCGTTCATGAACAAACGAGTCAAAAAGAATGAATCCTTAAAATGAAAGATCCGTTCGTTAACTAAAAAATGAACAACCATTCCTTTGAACGGTGAGCATTTGGAAAATTTTATTCATGCACTTGTGATAAAATCGCATTTTAAAAAAAATACTTTCATCTTCAATTTTTTAATGGGCAATCAATTTCAAATTTCCTTTTTCTCAATGCAGTACAATATCTTCTTTTCGAACCTTTTTACTTTCTGCGTTATTCATCATTTTTCTTTAACCATTGCAGTTAATTTTCTATTTTCCAATGTAGTTAAATTTACATTAAGCAATGTTTTGTGTAACTGGTTTGGGCTACTAGCAAAATGTTTGGACATTCCACTTTTTGTCCCAAGCACCTGCTAAAATCCTTCTCACGCTTTCTGTCACCAAAGTTATTTCTAAAAATAATTTTTATCACTTTTCTGGTGATCATTTTATCTTCTATAACATTCCTATCAGCTACATTCTATATTGATTTTAATTTATTTTTAACTTGCTTAACTATTTTGAAGTCTTCAATATCCAGGGATTTTTAATAAAGATTGTCTAATTAGTCCCCCATTTAAAAAAGTGTTGTCTTTTTTTCTTCTGTTCTCATCGGTACTGTGGAATAATTTTGAAATTCTCTAATATTTAGGTGAGTACCTTTTTTTAAAATTAAGTTCTTCGGTACTCCGGCTGAGCTACCAATACATTTGTTGTTACTTTTTCGTTTCGGCAACTGAGAAATGACTTACAAAAAAAAAAAAAACTATAATTGCTTTATACATCTAAACCTGAATAAAAATTTTTGATCAATTTTTCATAGGCATTTTTTATTACTTTAAAATAATTTTAGTTATTTTTTCTTTAAGAATATTACTGATCTAATGAAACCTTTCGAAGTGAGGATGTTGTGCAGAGATCATCTGCAATTTTTTCAAATGTACGAAGTAGTTCAAATGAACGAGTTGAATGAACAATCCTCTGATGTGTGTGCGTGTGAACAGAAATTAAATAGAATGACATTGCCCACCCCTGTTTTTTTTTTTAGAGTTTTAGAGGGTGGTTCATTCTCAATGCCAGGGGTGCCCATCCCCATCAAATTCAATGGCGCAAATTCCCCCCCCCCTCCCCCCAATGTGACCAGACGTCCTGCTTTTTGTCTTAGCAGGAATGTCCCGCCAAAGTGTCTCGCTTTGTCGAAAAAGTCCTGCTTTTTTTTGTTTAAATTCTGTCACACAAGAAATATAACATACAATCTAGATTTTTTAAACGCTTTTTCGATTTTTTGCTGTCAGTAAACGTAAGAACGCCATGTAAAATGTTATTCTTTAATGTTTAATACGCTGCAAGTACAAATGAAAATAATAATTTTGATTAATAAATTTGTTGTGTGATGCAATATTCTTTACATCAATAGTATTAAATTATTTTCAACTTGAGTTCTTTATTGGTACATTTGAGTTATTTCTTGGCATTTTTTCTGTTACGTAAAATATTAAGTCTGTGGGGAAAAAAAGCTACTCAACCCCCCCCCCCCCCCGTCATGTGTCCTGATATTTAACTTGAAAAATCTGGTCACATTCCCCCCCCCCCCCCCCCCCCCAAATTTTCTCAAACCCTCTTTCCCCCCCTTTTTTTATTTTCTAGCTCTCTTTTTTATGTTTTATTTTTTAAAAATATGTTAAAAAAATAAATTAACATTTTTATTTATTTGTTTATTTATTTATTTTTAATCATTATTATCATCATTATTTTATTAGAAAAGTTCTGTGACATGCCAATGAAAACACACATACACATACAAACTAAATAAATAAATGAAATGAAATATAAACAGAATAAAATAAAATAAATAACTTGAATCAAAAATAAATCAATAAATAAATTTCAATAGAAAAATTAAAAAATCCCCCTCCAAAAATTTTGATAGCGCAATTTGCGCCACAATCCCGCTCTGTGGGCACCCATGCTCAATGCCATGAATAAATGGTTACTAATTTTAATGATAAATCAGGGGTAATAAATAATACATGATGCAATCAGATACATTTAAATATTTTATTTCCTACACGTTAATATTTTTAAGTTACTTTAGTAGGAAGGAAAGCTTTGAATGAGAAATAAAAATTTGAACGATATTTATGCATTCTTTGCATTGGCCAGGACTGTTTTAGAAAGTCTTTTTTGTTTTTAATCTCGCTGTAAAAATTCCTCACAAGCTAATCCAATATTAATTTTACAGGTCAACTTTACCTCAGAGCAAGACTAACTTATGTCCACAATCGCTACTTTATAGGGAAAAAAAGGAACATTTGTCTGGATCATTCAAAGGGTGCGCTCTTTTAACACAGATAAATAATTACAGTTGATTTTTTTTCTTTCCTTTTTTTTTTAACGTTTGCATGACTCGATATGGACTAGGGATTATACATACAATGCAGAAAATCGCAATTTATAGACTCGTGTCAGTCTGGCTCTGAGGTACAGAAATGAGTTTTTGGACTTTTTCGGTCATCTGTAATCAAATTTATCTTTTTCCGCTACGTGAAGTAAACCAGCCAGGACACCGAGATTTTGTTTGAAAACCGAGACTGTCATGGTCAAACCAGGACTTCTGGCAATCCTACTTATAGTCTACAATTTCACCATCCAATAATGACTTAACCTTCCGAAATGGCTACTGCATGATAGATTTTTCTGTATGTTGCAGTGTTATATTTTGTTGCTTTTATATTTTTCTTAAATCTTTTGATAATACCACCAACCTTAATTTTAAAACTCATATATTATTGCTTATTACAAGAAAAAGAAAGGATTATTTTCTCATAGCATGAGTATTGGAAAATAAATAACATTCATTGAAATCTGTTTATTGAAAACTAGTATTACATTAGTTTTTATGAATCATAAGGCAATCAAATGTAAAAATAGTACATGTCTGTATCATTGTATTGTTTAATAAAAATATTTGTTTGTATTTAATGAATTTATTTTTTTCCATTTAAATCCATATTCACTTTTAAAACAGCTTAGGCTGATACCACAAGAAGTTATGATTCATTAAGTTTACTTCAGATATTGAACCAAAAGTGAAAACATATAAAATGCATTAAATTTGAACCGGAACAAAAGAGCTTAACTTTAAATTTACATTAATGTCATACTAAGTACTGGTTTCATTTCAATGTATATTGTGACTCTGATAAGTTTAAGCTTGACCTTGATAATGTTTATATTCTTTTGGGATATCAAGGAAGGGTAATTGGCACCAAATTGAGTTGGGTTGCTTTTGTAGAAGTTTCTCAAAAGTATGCCAACCCAAATCCGTGCAGCAATTACACGTCCCTTTTTAATTGAAGTTCGAAAAAAAGAAGTAATCAAGGTCAAGCTTGCATTTATCAGAGCCACACTATAATATTTTCTTTCTCAACACCAACTTTTTAATTCATTTTATTACTTTTGATATTGGACCCAAAATTCATGATTTTTTGTATCATGATTTAATTTTTAATTGCATTAATTGAAAATTTAACTGCTACGTTACAGATTCATCATTTACACAGATTACACATTTATTTATTATTATTAAGCTCAGCGTTTTCGATTTGAAAATTTTAATGTACTGGGAAAAAGGTGTATAGGGCGGTTTTTCCCAGGGTGGACAAAATCTGACAACCTTGCCTTTCGGTGATATTCCGCATAGCTTTGAACCCGACATTTCTTTGAAAAAACTTCTCAAGATACCATTTAAGGATTTTTTTTCCTCTACTAAATGCTTTCACTTGATTCGTAGCATATTATAGGATTCTAATAGAGAATTTTATCAGTTTATATTGATTGTTTTCAGTTGTAAGACGTGAATTTTTTGATAAGTTGACCAAAAGTTTAAAAAGATGTGATATATCGGAAATTCACTGTATAATATTGTTTACATTTTGTTTCACTAGCTGTGAAACTAGCTAGCAGACAAGTGACCGAAGCAATGGTTCGGTCACTCGTCTGGTCATCAATGCTGATTCTACATTAGCTACCAGTTTGTTTGGCACTCTAGGCTTCCTTAAGAGGTTTTCCACCTCCAGCTCTCTCACTTCCTATGCCGGGCTGATGAGTGCTAATAAGCACGAAACTGCAGTCCTCGGCTGGAATTGACTGAGCTGGCAGTGTATTTCATGTATTTCCGCTCTTAACCCTGGATATAGGGCGGTAAGTTACTGAAAAGTATATATGGACTTTCAATATTTTACCCCGCCATGGAGAACAACATAGTGGCATGTTCTAAGTATGAAATCTCTCACTACACAGCAAATCATGGATTATACAAAGTATAGTTTTACCATATGGACACATCAAGCCATTGTTGAGTATATATAGATTATTGTGTGTGTGTTGTAATTTTTTATTTTACTTTATCCTGGTAAACTTTGCTTCTTTAATAATAAATTGATAAAAATTACCCTCTTATCCATACTATTCACTACTTACTAATAATCAGACTGCCTATTGTTAGGGAGGAAAACTTTTTGATGCTTAAAATACATATTACTCATTAGTCTTAAAACCAATTTTGAATGTTCAACAGTTTGTATAAAAAATAACAATGACACATTCAAATAAAATAATTTTATTTTCAAAAAAAATCCATTGTTTTTATGAAAATCAGCCTTCTTGTGTGCAAAATTTTTCGCTATGCCAATGAATCTGATGGGATGTTAGCCACTTCAACTGTGATAACCTAGAAATATATGTTGCATGCAAATCCTTCTCGTTTGAGTATGAAAGGTTTTTTAAGAAAGATAAAGTTCTGCATCAATTTCCACACTACCTTAAAGTGGCATCCAGACTGGAGCATCATAAAACAGCTTCTGAACATGACCTAAGATCAAAAGCACTCTAGTGGGGATGCCACTTTGGAGGTATGATGCAATAAGCGCATTACCCCTTTTTGCAGAAGCAAGGCGGGTTCCCCAGGAGGTATATTTCCATCACAGAAAAGAAAAGCTATTTGCTATTATTTTTAAAATGTCATTAAGAATTGATGGTGTAAATAATCATTTACAAGAGTTGTTAGATAGTTCTAACTAATGGGAAAATTTTATACCGGGTATGTATCCAATGAAGGTGTAAGAATTGGAACATTTCTCCATTTATAAATGTTCATCCATCTGAAAATGCAGCAGGAAACTAAAAAATACAAAATTGTGTTTGGAAAATCAATAATTTTATGGTAAGGACATTACACAAATATTTTATTTACTTTGAAAAATAAAAAATCATTTATAAACAGAAAAGATATTAAAAGTAATACCTCTAGTGTGATACTTTAATGTCCAAAAGAAAAACATTTACTTGAATTGACTGGTTCTCAAAAATATTCATGGATGCAAGCCTTCATTGAGTTAGCACACTTTGTCCTTTGCCTAATATTTTAAATAAAAGAAATGAATAAAATTGTAGAAAAAGTTATCAAAATTCAACATTTGACAAAAAAAAAAGAAAAATTAATTTGAATTATGAAATTTTGAATCCAAATTATGTTTTTTCGCAATCATGAGTTGCGACAGGACCCTACTCATTGGAGTTATTGCTTCTGGAAACGGCTCCTGTCCCTCCAAGCCTGCCCCTTCTCCTGGGCCTGGGCGGTTACGTGTTTATAGTTTTGTGTATGTAGGCGTGCGTTCGTGCATGTATCGGCTTGTGTGTGTGCGTAGACCTGTGTGTATGCACAAAGGCGCGTGCGTATGTGTGTAAAAGCGTGTGTGAGTGAATGAGCGTGTGTGTAAGTAGGACATGAACACCACCGCTGAGCTGATTTTAGAGGACAGTGGTTAGGACCAGAGGAGCCGCGCCTGCAGAGGCTCCCGGTCCAAGCTGAAAAAAGAACCACAACGCCAAGGACGGTTCAAATGAAAACAATTAGCAATCGTTATTGCTCAAAAAAAAAAAAAAAAAAAACACACAAATAAGCAATTGTTGAAAATGCAAGAATATTAATGAACAACAAATGAGCGATTTTCGGAAAAAATGTCCCGTTCGTAACGCTGGGAGAATCAAAAATCAGGATACTACGTATAAAAAGCGAAAGAGATCCTTAAAGAGGCATAACAATTTTGTATCGGGATGAAAAAAAAAAACTATGTTTTGTTACAAAAATTAGAATTGTTTACAGGACATTTAAAAACATATGAATAATTTTTCCACATTACAGTCAAATCTCAATAACTCGAATATTCCTTTATCTCGAAGTTTTCATCAGATGCCAAACTTTTGAGACTGTTGTGAAAATTCCCCATAACTCGAAGTACCAACAACTCGAACGTTTTAGCCCATGGGACTTCGAGTTATCGAGAGTTGACTGTATTTCCTAACAAAGAATTAGTCTACTTATCTTCTGTTTCAAACACAAGTGACATTTCATTGAAGCACGGTCATGAAAATGCTTCATTAATAGATCAAAATATAAATGGAATCTTTCTTGCACTCAGAGTTATATTTTTTACTTTCATAACTTAAAATTATATCTATGAAAAAACAGGATTTTTAAAGAAATTTTTTAATTTGATTAACGAGACCTACTGTACTGTACATTGGTTTGAAATGCACTTCTTAATTTCACTTCAACAGCTTTGTCAAAAATGTTTGTATTCTCGTTGGGCCCTCACACCGAACATAGTATAACAGTAAAGCAGACCTGTAGGTACTCAGAAAAATAATTTTGCATTGAAGGTGCACTGCTTGGCATTCAATTTATGGTACGAGATTTGGCGAATCACATACCATGTATACAGTATATATGGTACGAGATTTGGCGAATCACATACCATGTATACAGTATAGAAAATATGTTTAATCATCCAATGATAAATATAGAATGATAAGTGTTCTTCATCTCTTCAGCAGGAAATTATTAAGATTTAAAAGATATAAATATGGCACAGCTCCAAAGACTAGTTTTAATCATTAAAATTTTGTACAGTATTTATATTACTTGACAAATATCACATGAATTTACAATTAATATACCTGAATCAATGGAATGCATGAGCTGTATATGAATGTTGAAAATTTATTTAACCTGAGAACTAATGTTCGGGGATGAAGGAAATAAGAATGAATTCAGGTAATTGCAGGACTAGTAGAATAAACCTTTGTATTCAACAAGAGAAAATAATTTATAGTTTTTTTGCACTTGGTGGTATAGTTTTTTTTTTTTTGGTACTAATAGTGAGACAAGTTTACAACATCATTTTTTAATACTCAAAGCTAAAAAAAAAAATAACTGAAAAAAAAAAATGATTTGTTTATAAAAATTCCATTATTTGATTTTTTTTTAACGGGAATAAATGAAAATTCAAGAAGTATTATACATATCATTCAACTTTACATGGGCAAAACTGATGTAAACATAACGACTATAAAGTGTAGATTAATGACGAAATAACTTACTATGCTTCAGCAGCTCGAGGCATAAAATTTGTATTCCTCCTTCTTACAAGATGGCTTGCACAAAAAGAAAGAAAAAAGTTGACACAGCATCAGTTTTCAGTACTCTTTTTTAGTCCGATAAAATCCTTGTGGTCATACATGGCCGTCGTGACAACCTTGAATATCGTGATTTGACATTGACAACCGATTTATTATTTTAGCTCTGTAGTTGAATATGGAAGGATTTTGAGGGATATTTCCTGCTCCTTGCATTCTTCTTTATCATCATTATTCGTTCATCTACACGCACAACCGCTTGTTAGCATTTTTCTTTACGAAAAAACCTAATTTCGACAGCTAACGCCACGCTCCCAATACCTTTAACATTACCATGTGCGTTTGTTTTGCATAAGGAGCCGTATCCGCGGTGTTCTTCTTCTCGGCGTGAAAGTATCCCATTTCTGATAATTTTCCGGGTATATGTTGTGAAAAATCGATGATTTTCGGGAAAATTCTCTCTTTTTGTCAAACATTTGCTCCTAGTTCCTCCCGGGATCAATATTCATGAAATTTATCAACGGCAAGGTTGTAGAGCTTTGCATTTCCCCACACTTTGATATGCAATTTTGTTGTATTATATTCAACCAATCAAAAGTTACAGAATTTCAAACACGCACTTTCATGGTAGAAAATGGAGCATTTGCCATTCACAAATTTCAAACTGACTCGAAAGAATCGCGCACTTTCTCTTTCCGCAATAAATTCGACAATCCTGATGGACAATAAAGAAGTATTTGTGGATTACTACAACTAAAATGATGTTTATGGGGGGGGGGGGGGGCGTGAAATTTCGACTAGGGAAATGAAAGAGTAAGAAATGTGACATCAAGCATTTTTTTAATACGAATATGTATATGAAAAGTAGTTTGTAAAACGAACTTTGTGACAAAGGGGGTAGGAGAGGGCAAAAATGTTGAAAACAATTTGACATTATTTATATAGACCAGTGGCGGCTCGTGCCTTAATTTAGTGGGTGGACCCGCAGTTATGTTTATGGGTCATTCTTCAAAAAGTGTAACTTTTCTGTCACACGGCTTTTACAGTAAAAACTTTAGGGAACAATTCATTTAACGATGATTTTTAATGTCATCAAAAATATATCTATTTAAACCTGACAATTTTTTATTTATTTTTTTTTTGAAAACTTTTGGTTCACAATATGTGAATTCTCACCTTCGTGGCGTGTCATACACCTTGTGTGACTGTTTTTGTTGCTTAATAACTTGTTTAATTAAAAGCAGTGATGCTCCCATCAATTTTCCTGAGATTATACTCCCAGTAATCTATTAAGCACAATTTGTGTACCGTGAACATATACATAGTATGTCATAATATGAAAATTTATGATTTTTATTTTTTTTATTTATGAGTAAAATAATTGGAACTTAGCTGGGCCATTGTTTATTTTTATTTCTAGAAAGTAATACTTTCTTGTAAGAATGAAAAAAAAAAAAAAAAAAAAAAAGAAAACAAAAGGTTTCGAAATTGAAAAATATTTGCGTTCAAAAGTTACGTTTTCTGGAGAATGACCCTTATATGTTTACACAGATAAAATGATGAAAACAATGGTTGGAATGCAAAAAAACAATGGTTGGAAACAATGGTTTGGAATAATGCTGAGGAACATAAAAAAAATGATACTTAAATCAGTTAATGCAAACTTCAGATAGCATTACAAAATTATACCACTTGATTTAATACTCGCAAACCTGTTTTTTTGCGGTGGATAAGAACCTCATAAAAACAAATTGTTCGTTTTAAAGATAACTTTGTTCATTTTAAAAAACATTTTATCTGTTTCATAAATAATTTCGTCAATTGAGTCCCAATCTGATTGAAATTTTCATATATCGCGGGAAAAAAAAAATCACACAAAAAAATTGTACAAAAAGAAAGACCGCACAAAAACAGGTTTGTGTGTACATAGATTATACAGGGTATTCCGTTTTAACCAACAAGACCTTCTTTTTTGCAACCGTTTGTGCAAGATGCATACTTCTAATTGCAAAAATGTTCAAAATCAGGTGCAAGGTTAAGGAATTGAAAGTTTGATGCAAAAATAAGAATGAGTCAAATGATACAAAATTCAATTTTTTATACGGGCTCTAGGTTCTCCAACTCATATTCAGGGAAGTCATCACCATTAAAATGTAATTCCAACACAAAAAGTTTGACATTAGTACGACCAATGTTCACCCAGATATGAAACGCAGCGTTTCGTGACTTACACCACTTCACACTCACTGTCAATAACACCTTTTGAGCGAAAATATAGCAGTTTAAAAAGGCTTAAAATTTTTGTGTGCAAAACTGGTTTTTCAAATTGATTAATGTTTTGTAGTGTTTTCGCGTATCACAGCATAAAATTTGCATTTGTTTTTGAATAGCATTAAAAAACATAAATACTTTGTTTTTTAACTTTGACAACCTATCATTCTTCTGAAAGGACGATAAGTTCCTATCTCATTTCTATCTGGTCCCTTAAAACTTTAAACTCGAATATCTCCTTGAGTTTTGGTCGCATAAATGTCAAATTGTTTCTGTTAGTAATATATTTCAATTAAGATTATTTCCCTAAATATAAGTTAGGAGACCTAGGGTCAGTATAAAAAGTTATTTTTAGTTTTTGACTCTTTTTTTTTTCGCTTTAAACTTTTAGTATCTTAACTCTGCATCTGATTTTGAACATTTCTGCAATTGGAAGTATGCACCTTGAACAAACAGTTGCGAAAATGAAGGTCTTATTGGTTAAAACGGAACACCCTCTATATTTTAAATGAAACACTCGGCTTCTCTTAAGCGATCGAATTGATAATAATATTAACAGCAGTAATAATAATAATATGTTGTAATAAAAATATTAATCTCATCAACTGTGCCATTCCCCTCCCTCCAAGAGGGGTGGCACACCGTCAAACATTAAGGAACCAGACTCTCAAAAAGAGATAGACCCCTTACCACTAAAAACACTCCCGTGAAAAATGGTTTTGCTTGGTGAATTAAATTATTTTCAGGACAGGCATAAAAAGGCATTCAACAATATTTAAAAAAAATATACTTTAATTACAGTATACGCATCTTGACATAACAATTCAAGCAACCTTAAAATTAAAACATGGATAACTGACAAATAGCGTCTAAAAGGTCCGTCTGAACAGCAACAAAAATAAGTAAATGAAATAAAAGAAATACACACAATATTTCTATTGCTGCATTTTTTACTAATCGACTTTCAAATTTAACTTATGTTTTATCATCATTATTAAATAATAATTTTGAGTAAGAGTGGTTGAAAAATTAATTACGGTCACACATATACCCTTAACAAAATATTTAATTGACTAGTTATAGGCACATTAGCTTGAAAGGATCTTAAATATTTTAATTAATGTCAAAACTATACCTATCCTATATGATAGAAAAAAAAAGCTAAGGTACGTACCAATAGAACTGCGATCTGATGAAAAACAGTAATGTCATTTCTACAGTGTCTCTCGACCTTTTTTGACATGCGGGCCTGTAAAAGCTTTTCAAAAAAATTCACGCGGACTTGCGCTGTTTTCTTGTTAATTTGTAATAAAAAAATGTTCGCGAACCGTTAAAAACTAATGAAAAAAAAAACAAAAAAACGAACGGCTGAAGTTTTTTCCCCCTTCCTTTTTTACAAAGTAATAATAATAATAAATGAATAAGTAAATATATAAATAAAACTCTATTAAATAACTGCTACACAAGTATTTAAATGTTAAGACAAGAAGTAACTATGGTCAAAAAAATGGACACAATTTTTAAAAAAGCTACTGAGAAATCATAGAAAATTATGAAAATTAATCTTAAAACTGACGTAAAAGATCAAGTGTTGGATAATATTATCATTAGGTATTATGGAGTTTCCTTTCTTTTAATTTTTTTTATTTTTTGCGTGGACGACCAAAAAAATCTGAGGATCAGCCTTTTTTTTTTTTTTTTTGCCAGTGCGTCAGACCACCGGGCTGCTCTACTATTCGAAAAGAAAGTCCTTACACAGAAATTTTGAGAATAAGCATCTCTAACTCCAAAAACAGACAAATAACTAAAAAAATTATGCATGCGTTGTAAAACAAATGTACGGCATCTCATGAAACCGGCAATCTCCATGCCCATATATATATATATATATATATATATATATATATATATATATATATATATATATATATATATATATATATATATATATATATATATATATATATATATATATATATATATATATATATATATATATATATATATATATATATATATATATATATATATATATATATATATATATATATATAGTAATAGCTGTTGAAGAGGAAAAAATTAAGACATAAAAAAAAAGAAAGAAACAGAAGCGGAACGGTATGATAAAAGGTTTTCCCTGACACATGGGCAGGGGCAGCTGATTCTCTGCCCTTTTACAGGTTATTCTAGTGAGCGACGTTGCTAGACTCTTCTCCGCTGACCTCGATTCTTCCCTCCAAAACGCTATAGACAACTACGATTTCGTTTGGGCTCGGCGAATTTTGCCCACCCTTGAGGTTGCAATGAATTCCTTCGGGTGTTATCACCCGCCGTTTTTCGCTTTCTGATTCAGTCATTGCGATTGGCTAAGGGCAGAGGCGTGACTCTTAGTTTCGGGGGCAGCTTCACGCGAGCCCGCAGCTCCCAAAACTGTGCACAGCGCTAAAATTAATGGGATTTAAAAACTTTCTGGTTATGTTTAGAGATATGCGGAGAGGGGGGGGGGGGAGCTAGATGTTTGAAATCTGTTGTGCGCCTTACTTTTTACTTTTTTTAAACTGAAACACAGAACGATATTTTTGTTAATAATGTATTTTATCAATTACAATTTTTTGGGTGGACCGGGCCCACCCTGCCCATAGCGACGAGCCGCCCCTGACAGTCCTTTACCAAGGAATCGGACAAAAATTTACATAATTACGCATGTGCAATATGAACTGGTGGACTGAGGACGTGCAGAAAGTCAGCGCTATACTGAGGATACCTAGTCTGCAAAACTGTTAGGAAAAAAGAGACGACTGTATAAACCATATGGACATCAATGTTAGGTTGAAAATTGAAACGACGGTCAAACAAGGTTTTTGTCCAACTTTCATAACGGTCAGCTGATAAATCCGCTAATGATGAAGCTGTTGAAAAACAAGACAAATACGCTCCGAGCTTAAGGTAATGTTGACGTTGATCAGGATCAGGGTTTTTCAGAATTAAGAAAAGTAAACACGGAATAAGCTTCTAGGCGGGAAAAGGGGGGAGGGGGTATTTTTGCGACATCTATTCATGATAAATCTGAAAAATTCAATCGCAACAAAGCATTAAACCTTACGAAATGTTGCTTATCAAAGCATAAAAATCGTTTTCTTTACGATTGACGACGCATGCGCAGAGATATATTTCCAACATTAGTCAATGAGCAAAGAAGAAACCATTCGGTTCCTCATGTGATCTTCGGCCATAAAATAAACATATAAACCAAATCAAAAGGAAAATAAGTTTTGCGTTTGCTGCTACATGATTTTTTTATGCTCATTATTTTACATTTGTTTTACTTTATTTTTTTCTCTTAAAATAATGTCTCGTTACATCAGCCAGAATACGGCACTTTAGCCGTCCCGTATGGAAGTTCCCCGAGACCCGGGACAATTTTTCAAAATACGGGACTGTGTCTTGAAATCCGGGACGTCTGGCAACCCTGATCAGGATTGTGGAATTCATTGAGGAAAGAGGAAGTGTGTGATCCTTTCGAGTCAGTTTGAAATTTGTGAATGGCAAGTGTTCCATTTTTTGCCATGAAAGTTCGTGTTTGAAAGTCTGTTACTTTTGATTGGTTGAATAAAATGTAACAAAATACCACATCAAATTAAAGAAAATTTAAAGTTCTACAACTTTGTCATTCACAATTTTCATGAATACTGATCCTGGGAGATACTATGAGCAAATGTTTGACAAAAAGAGAGAATTTTTCCGAAAATCATCGATTTTTCATAACAAATAACCGGAAAATTATTGAAAATCTGACAAATTTGTGTAGAAACAGTTCCATAGGAAGTTTATTTAGCTTGAATTTTCATTTTATTCATCGTTTCTGCCTTTTCTCGAAAAACCCAAAATATTCTTTACCCCTCCCTCCCTTTTTTAGCTCACCCGCTAGGGGCGGGGACTTTTAGTATGTTTACTTACTAACTACCCCTAACAATATTCTAAAATTAAAAAATTCTCGCATATTCCATGCACGCTACACCCCTGTTTTGAGCACTCATTTACTGGACTATTCTTCGTTTTCTGCATTCTATGTAGGTTTATCCTTTCATAACGATCATTAAAAAATAAAAAAATAATAAAAAAATAAAACATGTTTAGAAAAATATAAGTTTCGATATAAAGTGACCCTTTTCCCTCTGAATCGTGCCGTTGCGCTATAATTATTAATTTATTTGTTGCAAAAATTGATAGTGGACATAAAGTTTCAAATTTTCGTATTATTTTTATCAAAGAAGAATACAAATACTATTTACTTCAAAGAACTAGATTCGCTGCTTATTTTGCTTGGAGAATAATTTTCATCGGAACAACTATCAGAGCGAAATTTAAAAATTTTTGTTCCTACGCAAAAGCACGAACATTATTTTACGAACGAAACATATGTAACAAAGTCATGAAATTACCTTTTGCATTTCAGTAAATTATACGATAGTGAAACCTATCAACGCTTTCCTGCACTTCAGTGATTATTTCAGTTTCTTTCGACAAAAAATTTTCTGCACTCAGTTTCATGGGGACAAAAAAAACAATCATTTGAATTTTGACGCCCCGAATTCAAACTATGTTTTACTTTCGCAATCACGAATTGCGATAGGACCCTACTCGTTGGGTTTCTTGTTCCTATAGATGGAAAGGAATAGAAATGGCCAAGGAAATCGCACCATATTATGACAGGCGGTTCTGTAGAATTGGTAATATGAGGCTTATTTATAAAAAGAGAAATCGTGATTTGCATGCTGATTAGCATAAGCGTGATTAGCAGTGATTATCTATTTCACGCTTACGCTAATCAGCATATTTATGCTAGCGTGATTAGCATAAAGATTTTATGGCCGATATCCCCTAATCAGAAAGATTATTTACATCATATACCGTTGTGTATGAATCCTAAACGATGGAAATTAATAATTTGGAAATTTTTTTATTTTCATGAAGTTTAGCTGTTTAAGTTCATCTTGTTCTTGTTTTTCCAGAAAAGCGAATTTTAAACCTCTCCCCTTCTTAAAAGTAAAATCTGCTTAATTTATGCCTTGAGTAAACGCAAGCGATTTGTGAGCATGGCGACCAATACTTCGCTCCCTAAATAAATACTAAAAACGATCGTTGACATCTTGGAAAAACAGGGAAACATCAACTTTGGTCAAGTGAGGGTAATAAGCGATTTGTGAATGTTCAAAAGAAAAAAAAGAAACGAAAAACTGCCAAATCCAACCCCTGTATTTGACACAAAATGGGGTCATTCCCGAAGTTTTAAAAGCATTTTTTTCTGAAACAGCACTATTAAAAACATATCATTTGACCATTTTTAAAACAATTTGACAAGGTTTAATATTTTTTAACAATTATTTTAATCGCTGCGCAGCTTCAGTTTTATTTATTACTCTTCTGCGCACGACATCAAGAGTGATGAGATGCCATTCACTGATTCCATTCGCTCAGAGCGCAATATTTAATTCGATTCTTTTTATCACGTGTGTTGGCAGCAATAAGGTTGATAGCAAACGTGGAGCACAATATTTAATCCACTTCTCAATTATCATAACCTGGGAACGCGGTAGAGTCCAAGCGTAAGCATTCAGCGCGCCTAAGTTCATCACTTTTGACTTCATAAAGACCACGCCGTGCTTGAAAAATCGGATATTTAAAAAAAATAAATGAAAAATCAAACGTGTCAAAAATATAAAAAAAATTTCCTTTTTTTTGCTCATTCAACTTCAGTGACTAAAAGTAGAAGTTTTGACTAATGGAAACAACTTCATTACCTCAAAAGAAAAATAGACTGAAAATAAAAATGATGGGAGTCAAGGACAAATTGTGTCTCGCTTTGAGGAGTGGAGGGGAATTCCCCAAACTGTAGCAGTTCGTAACAAGGGGGGGGGGGAGGATAACAAGAAGTATGACGTCATGAATTTGCAGTGGAAAACACTGAATGTCGAAAATCCGAACTATTTTGGATTTTCAAAATTGCGGGATTTTCGAAAATGACCGAGAAAATACAGATCAGAAAAATAGTATGACATTTAACTGAATAAAGTGGTAAGACGGTACGTGTGTACAGTACATAACATACAACACAGTACATAACGATGCAAATACGATAATACGTAATACAATTTTTTAACAAAATGTAACTCTCATTACTTCTTGAACATGAAATAATAATATAAAATATCTACAGTAATGACACTCTGTAAGGTATACAATAATCCTCATATACATGGGCCAATGATCGAGTAACGCTCCTATGAACAATGAAATTCGCTTCACGGCATGATAATTTGATAATATGTTTTGGTAATGTTTAATATGCATGGAAAGGCTTTATTGTGACAAGGCGGAACTCGATCCGGTCACTTAACTGTTTTACTGGTGAAACTGTCTTTTCAGGGGAATGAAGAAACGAAAAAATAGTCAACTATGAACGCTTTTTACAGGAGTTTAGGGTGAATCCACTGGAGTTAGGGTTACAATTTCAAGAATCAAAATATCACCAAACAGCAATGTCTTCGTTGAAATGTAGAAGCAATTTTTCCCCGTCATACCTTGTTGGGCGATTTTCTAGTTTATTTTGTAATTGTGATTATTGAAATAGCTACAGATAAAGTGTATGACAAAGCAATGAATCGTGAATCATTATTTATTATTATTATTTTTATAGCTGTATGAGTGTTGAAAAAGGAAACGACGCAAAATAAAGAAGTCTTGACACAGCGATGCTATGACCTGTTTGCTTTTTAAGCTCGTACAACAGTCATGGCTTTGATGGATAATCCATTCCAAAAGACTGTGTTGTGCAAACCAAAAAAAAAAAAGTTAAATTCAACAATAAAATTTGAATATTTTTATCAAAAGCATAATTTTTTTTCAACCGCTAATATTTATTCTACATGTTTCATAAGTCTCGAAAACCCACAGGGTTGATGTTGAATTTTCTATAGCCTATAATAATATTTTGTTCAACGTTCTGGGTGCTTAGACCCAGAACGAGAAATTTCAAAAATATAGGTCTGAAAAGACTCATCCACAATGAACTATTTTATCTTGGTCAATTCCTTCCATTGGAGTCAGTTGCCTGAAGATGGTTGATGGTATTAAAAGCCTCTTTCTAACCCGAAATAATTATCCGATCAGTTCGCATTTAGCGCTATTCGAAACCTCGCGAAGAATACCCCTGAAATTGAATTAACTCCTTCGAATTTACAAAAAAAAAAAAAAAAAATAAATAAATAAATAAATAAACCAGTAAAATTACCCAGAAAAAAAATTTAAAGTATATTTAAGCCTAATGAAACAGAATTTCCTGTCGGAAAATGATCTTTTGCGCGATCTCATTTTAAATCAGCGTTCAGAAGGCTGCCACTTTTTTTTTCTCGGCTGTGCCTTAATAAAATTTTGTTTTTATTTTGAGGTAAAAACTTTCGCTTTTTTTAATTCGCCGTTTTGTATCTTTGAAAATGATTATTTTGACGGGAAATTTTAGAGTTTTTTTTCTCTGATTGAAGCCTGATTGTTGAAGACGTGCCACTTGACATAACTTTTTTTTTTTCGAGGTAGACCGTGCAAAGCCGGGCAATGCAGCTAGTGGTTTATGAAGTAACACTCATGAGAAAAAGCCGTGACTTGCCAAAAAGTTTTTCTTGGAATTTCTAAAATCTAAGCACATTAATTCACAAATAATCACCTGGCAAAAAATCTATAAACTGTGAGGAATTTAATCCGAGGAAAGTTTTAAAGTTTATAACAACAAAAAGTTTCAAGGTGAGTCAACCTAATGTGTCAATACATTTGAAAACCACCCATATACCTCCTGTAGAGAGTTCAAAGAAGCATACTGAAGAAAATAATTAAAACAATGCCACAATGTAAAACCAAACAGCTATTCTTAAGTGGCCTAAAAAATTTACTTATAAGAATATGACACTGGTTTCCATTCTGATACACTGTTTATTTCTTACCAACTCAAGGGGAAAAAGCGATCCAGGCGCACTCCCCCTGCCGTTCCGATGGCTAAATTCCTCCTTTTTTTTTCTCTGCCGTTCAGGCAGCCGGTTCGGTTCCCGAACCCACCTTATGGGTAGGACAGGACCTACCCGTACTGATCTTCCTCGTTGGATGTTCTGTGTAAATACTGTAAATAGTCACTCATATTATACGTTCCCATTTATCTTTCATTTCATAATTGTCAAAACTACTTTACATGTGCTTGTAAATATTGTATATACACAAGTGGCCGTGTAAGGATTCCCTTTTTATTGATATATTTTTCCTCCTCATCCCCTCACACCCACAACGATCCGTTCCAACAATGACTCAATCCCCTCACATCCGGCAAAAGAGCTCACGCTCTCCACCGAAGTTAAATCATGATCCGTATCCGGAATGCCTCCCTCCCCCCCCCCCCCCCCATCACCCCAACGATGCTAGTATTCAAAAGGTTACGGACCTGTGGCTAATTTTTGGAGTGTTTTATAGGGCAGTTTATTCTGAATGCTATGAACAAATGGTTACTAATTATGAACCTAAACCAGGGGTAATAAAAATTGACATAAGCAGAAAAAAATTTTAACATTTCACTTCTTAGATTAAATATTTCTATCTTTTTTCGATGTTCAGTTTACTGGCGTTCGGGAGAAGTAACTCGGACAGAGATAGATAGATTAATGCATAGATAGATAGGTACATACGCTCAGTTTTTAATTATGTAAGATGAATTATGAAAGAATTTTTTTTTTTTTAACCATATGCATCTTAATGATATAAAAGAGCAAAGTTTCTGAAAATTTCATGTTAGTCTGAAATGGTCTGGTTGAGTGCCTAGTTGATTTAACATGTGAGTGACCCAATACGAAATAGAAGACAAAGAAATTAAAACAGTAATAAATGAAATAAGCTTTTTTTTTTTTACAATGAAAAAAACAAATTAGTGCATCTTTGTCTGACAAAGAAGAGACGCATTTCATCCTTTGGTATAAGTCTTAATAAACGCGATTTTGGAAAAATATCAATGAATATTTTCATATCTTGAAAATAATTCTAGTAATATCTCTGAATATATGTGTGGTACATTGATTCTTTGTTTCTTACCTTTCTTCATTATTTACTCTGAGATGTGCACAAAATAGATAATTTAAGTAATGCAACTAGCATCTTCTCCTGAAAGCAGCAGGCCTTGTTTTATATGTGTGCAAACTAGTTTTCCTATGTAGAAGTAGAATCAAGTTATGACACTTAAAATCATTACCCAATTAGACTAAAAATACTAACTAATTCAGGTTAAATATCAAAATCAAATAAACACGCGAAAATGATGCATAAATGCAGAAATAAAGAGTATCAATTTATTTTTAAAATAATAAAAATATATTTTTTGCAATATGAAATGGTGGAAAAAAAAAAGTACTATCATAGAAAACGCATAGAACTTTCTTAGTGATTTTTTTTCCCGCTTGGAGAAATTAAGGGTCTTGCTCGATATATAGCACAAAAGTCACAAACATGGGTACTCGAGTTGGATTTTGAAATTCCTTTAAAAGCAACATGGTTTTTCTGTGATTAAAACTAGAATCATATTTCATGTTTTTTTTACATACATCATTATGTAATTTTTTGCATTAAAGAAAATCCTAAGTCAAATTGTCTCTCATGTTAAAAAAATGTATTGCCTCTCTATGACTATTTCTAAAAAATGATGAACCACTGGGCTCCCAAGGTATGATCAACGGTTGTATTGTACTATTGGATTTGAACACTTCGGGTTACATTTTTTTCCAACTTATTTAGTTTAATTTGTATCATTCAAAAAATAAGAATGTTTGCGTCAGGTGATGATTTCTGACTGTACTTCAAATTTTTTACGCACTTAATCTTAATATAAGTTGCAATTTCTGTCTTTTTATTTGTATTTTCATTTCAGGCAGCCAAGGTCATCAATGGGACAAAACGATCAACGCCTTTCTTTTTAATTCCTTACTGGTTGTTCCTAAAATCAAAATATGTGTAAGAGTTTACCATGTAAAATGAAGGGTATTTTGAGATTAAATTTTTTATTAACTTGTATGCGTTACTTCATTAATTTTTTGTGTGACTTACGTGATTCTTTTTGCAATTAACTAAAGAATATAAGAATATAATTCACATGAGTTTTTCTGAGGGCTAAGAAACATCTTGCATTTTAGAGAGAGCGCGAAAAGGGGGAGTAGAGGAAATTCAGGGTTTTAACCATAAAATACTTTAATCAATCAAAAAGTTAATGCCGTAAAATGGCTTTACTAGGGAAGTCCATATAAAATTTGAGACCCTCTTCAAGTAGAATCATAAAATGATTCAACTAAAGTAATTTTTTTTTTTGTCCTCCAAATATTATTCATCACAGACCAACTAAAAAGAAGCAGGCACTTCAAAAAAAAAAAAAAAAAAAAAATCCCTAGCAAACTTTTACATTTGTGAAAGTTTTACTGTTGCTGCTGATACTGTTGCTTTATTTTATTTTTAAATTTATTTCTTCATATATGTAGTAGACACATCTTAGCTTTTTGATTTCTATATATTTTGATACTCCATTTCAGTACCTTTTTAATGATACAAACTTCTTGATCGTGCTCATATGAGAAGTAAGTCAAAATAAACTTTTAAAAAATGTAAACATATTTTGATAAGGTATGATTTTCTTCTTTAAATTGTTATATCGAGAAATGGTATTTTTGAAACTAAATGTTCCTTTTTCTCAGAACCTGAATTGTATAAAGCTTTGAAATTTTTGCTACTAATTCCATACATCTAATTAGAATTTTTTAAAAAAGTTTTCTTTCTGTAACGTTTTTCTTTAGTATAAAGAAAAACGTCTACTTAAGGTACAGAAAAAATTCATAATTGTATATTTAATAGATTTTCAGAGAAAGGTACATGAACATGTGCAAACTAACATTGACGGTATAGGGGGTACTAACTCCCCTTAAAATATGTATTTTATTTATTGAACTATTTTCATTTATTAAGGTACAGGATTCGTCAAACCGGGCCCAGCGCGGAAAAAAAAAAACCTCCTGGGTTTGTTAACACGACCACTTGAAAAAAATAGACTATCTCGATAAAGTCGATTTTTTTTTTTTTTTTTCAAAATTTGCCGCATATTGAAACATTTATTTCAGAAACAAACTACATATTAGATCTAAAATAAATAATACCAAGTATACGAAAATTGGCATCTGTCTTTCTGAACAACTTCTTAAGTTTTAGGAATTAAAACTGCATATGGACTTGATAAAAAAAATCCAGGGTAGCTAAGGTTTTTTAAATTGCCCGGTTTTTCTTCAAACCCTGTTCATGTATTCATAGGAAATTACTTCTGAAGTTATGTTGTAATACACCTTGAATAAGCCCAAGAGTCGAACCTCGAAATTGTGGTGTCACTGCAAAGCGTACTGCTATTGACTGCTCTAGGGAGTTGCATTTCAGGACAGTTAAGCCTCTACAAATGTTCATTTCATCAAAATCTGTAAATTAATAGGTATTTTTGTAAATTTTGTGTTATTATTTAAGTCAGCAGAACATAAAATATAAAACTCTAATTTACAAAAACTGTACACGTTTAACAGATATTGTAAACAAAAGGTTAAAAAAAAAAAAAACTACGTTTAGGAAAAAGTGCAAAAAATCTGAGCACTGTAATTTAAGGTAATATTTACGGGAGGAGTCGAAGGACCTTGACCCCTCTCAATATGCCAAATTTTGCAAAACGTTAATTTATATTTTCCAAATAAGTCTAAGCTTTTTTTTCCTGGAATTTTGTATAAGATATTTTTGCATTTTACTAGAGGGGCAAAAACTCTTATACTTGAGTTTTCGAACATCAGAACACTTCTGTACTAAATTTGGAAAAGATCTGTCGTAAACTAGAATTGTCCGAGGAAAACCCCTTTATGACGGAAGGCCAAACTCCCTCTCCCCCTTTGAAAATTTTTGCGCATCAAAGGAACTATGTGCCAAATTTGGCCAGTATCATAAACACGATTTGTAAAAAGGAAAACGCTCTATGGGGTTTTTCCTCCCTCAGGGTGGGAAGAAAACTCCCCTATGTGAATTCCTGAACATCAAAGGACCTCTTAACATATTCAACATAAACTGAATGTTGCATAAGGGCAAATCTTCTTTGGGGGAATTTCCACCTCCATAGGGAGGCGAAAACTCCCCTATGTGGATTTTTCAGCATCAAAGAAAGCTATATGCAAAATCTGTCAAAGGTCCAGTGTAAACTAGATTTTTGTGAGAAGGAAAACCCTCTATGTGAATTATTGAGCATCAAAAGACCTATGAGCCAAATTTGGCAAAGATCCGACGTAAACTGAATGTGTACAAGGAAAAACCCTCCATATATTGTTTCCCATCGGCAGGGGCTAAAACCCCAAGGAAGTTCTTGGGCATCAAAGTATCTACGAGTCAGATTTGGTAAACTCGATTTGTAAAAGGAAAAGTCCTGTTACGTGGGCATCTGCACACCATAGAAATGGGGCGAACACTCCCCTATGAGACTTCTTGATCATCAAATGACTTGACAAAATTGAGTGTGCAAAAATTGTCAAACATCCGACATAAACTGGATTTTTTTGTAAAGAAAAATCCTCATTGTGGTGTTCTTTGAGGGGGGGGGGGTCTTTCTATGAGAAATTTTCGATCATCAAAAGATTTCAGTACGAAGTTAGGCAGAGATCTGACGAAAACTGAATTTGTAAGTGGAAAACGCCCTTATGGGGCCCTTATACACCCATCATTTTTTTGAATTTTTTTACCTGTGAAAGCAGAATATTCAGTATTGTTCAAGAAACCTTCATCAAGAAACCTTGTATCAGTTCCTTCAAGAAATACCGAGAAACGGGTCATGATATCCACAAAATGGACAAGATTAGCTTCAACTTTGCCCAGGGAGTCATCCTGAGAACGATCGCCAAATTCATCTCCATCATCGAGGAAATTAAAAGGGAAAATATAGCAAAAGAGGACGTAGATGTTCTCAACTACCTCTGGCAAAAATACGCCGAAGCGGTTGACAGATCTAGTGACCTCTACTACGAAGACAAGATGAAAGAATATGAACAAAAAATCGAACAACTGGAAGAACTCCAAAACACCACTGCCGAGCTAGAAAAACAGCGAGGGATTATACTCTCAAAGAAATTTTCTGCCCCCATCATCCTCTCAAATATCACAGACAGCCTTAAGACGATCGACGACCTAAGAGCAGAAACAGGAATAGACTTAAAGGTCAAAATCCAAAGAGAGGAACTTGCAATCTTCCCACCAGACAAGGAATCCTAACAAATCGTAAGCAATCTCTTCAAAGAAAAAGGATTTGAATTCCACTCTGCTCCCCTCCCAGAAGACAAGCCTGTAAAGGTGATCATCAAAGGACTAGCGTCAGACTTCAGCATAGACGAAATCCAATCCAAACTGGAAGATATGGATCTGACGGTTAACTCTATCAAACAATTCACCAACAGACCTGACAACACGAAGATCCCGATTTTCCTGGCGAGCCTCAAGAGAAGTCCGGAAAGTTCGAACATCTACAACAAGGACATCACTTTTGGACCCTTCATCGCACACACTGAGTACCTCAAAAAAAGGATGAGGCCCCCTCCAGTGCTACCGATGTCAGGAATTCAGCCACATGAGCATGAACTGCCTCAAGAAAGAGAGATGCGTCATCTGCGCAAAAGAGCATCGAGCAAGAGACTGCCCCATCAAGCAACAAGGGATACTCACCTGCGCCCTTTGCGGAGGACCGCATGTCACCAGCGACAGAACTTGCCCCCGACGTTCCGACAGCAACCGCCGACCAACTCATCAGAGGACCCATACCAGGACCCACGCCCCCCCCCCCCACAAGATGTCAACACCACAGGGAAATACCATCAGCCCTGGCATCCTGTTTCAACTAGACTGCCCTGCAAGCCATCAAAGCAATCCTACTCTGCGCCTAGCTCACCCCTCCAGCTCACCAGTACGCGATCCAGACCCGACCCTGCGACCAACGAGCCTTGTGCTCACCCCACCGCCCCCGAGGTCTCCTGGGGAGACCTCACGAATTTCTTTTCTAGGCTCTACGCCGCAACGATCCCATCTTCACTAAGGACTCAAGAAAAAGGAAGCTCGTTCTCCCTCCCCTGCTGCACATTCGATCAGATCAGATCAGAGGCACATAGCTCCGGTTTTACTGAACGGATCCGAATGAAATTTAAAATATACGTTATGTAGAACATGCGCTTCTGGTTTTTGCAAAAAAAAAAAAGTTTACATTTCTCGCCAATAGATGGCGCTGTAATGACGTAAAAAGAAAGATATAACACTAAAAATTCAAAGAATAAAAGAAGGTTTATTGAGTTACACACACATATGCATACCCTGCAGGTCAACAACGAACAGTGAAACATTCCAAAATGCATGTTTTTTAGATGTGTGTCGCGCTACGAAAGGCATACACATCGAACATTTGTGAATGGAAGAAAACTTTCAATGTTTATCTTCATTCTTATGTACATTTTTTAGTTCTAAGCAGGGAGGAGATAAATCTTTCCTATTTAGAAGTGGTAACGATTGTTCACTTTTTTAGAGGGCGCTGTCGGCGAACCGCTCCCGTCAATCGCAGCAGATCAATGTAAATGATGCTAAGTTTCTCATATTTTTAGAGGCAGCTATTAAAGCAAAAAAAGAAAAATACTACTGGAAATTGGTTGTAATAAGGGGCTAATATAGTGGACGAGTTACGGCTTTCGTCCACAGGAAGTTTGCAGAGTATTTTGATGGAAAAATTAATTTTATTTTTCATCACCAACTTGCCGAATTCGTCTGCTATTAATATTGCGCTGCGCGATGTTCTTTTTTTTTACGAGTTGGAATGTTTTTATTCCTGTAAATAATTGACGAAATGAGAATATGGTAGAATTTATTACGTAAATACTTTTTTTTAATTAGTTGTAAATTTCGTGACATGTTTCGAGAACTAATTAAAGCGAAATAATTTTTGCTTTCACGACCTTTAACAGATAAAAATAAATGTTAATGCTCTATTTACTTAACTTCAAGCTGATATTGATTATAATAATTTTATTCATGTATTTACTCACTGCTTAAACAGAATTGTTATCATTATTTTTTTATTATTGCATTTATTTCGACAACCAAATAAAAAAAAATCGAGAAACCTTATTCAATATAAAAATTAATACCTTGGAACGCTTTTCTGAGATAGTTGTGGAATTTTGTGTTGAAATTAATCAAGTTTTCAAAAATTAAAATTTACTCTTATTGTGCATGTATTTTTTAAATGAAAAAGGTTTTTCGATTTTTTTTTTTTTTTTTCGATTTGGTTGCAGAAAAAAATTTAATAATAATAAAAAGTAATGACAATAATTATGTCTAAGCAGTGAGTAAATACATGAATAAGATTGTTATAATCAATATTAGCTTGAAGTTAAGTAAATAGAACATTAACATTTATTTTTATCTGTTAAAGGTCGTGAAAGAAAAAAATTATTTCGCTTTGATTAGTTCTTGAAACATGTCACGAAATTTACAACTAATTAAAAAAATGTATGTACGTAAATAATTGTACTACATTCTCATTTTGTCAATTATTTACAGGAATAGAAAAATTCCAACCCGTAATAAATAAAACATCGCACAGCGCAGACGAATTCGGCAAGTTGGTGATGAAAAATACAATACATTTTTCCATCAAAATACTTCGCTAACTTCCTGTGTACGAAAGCCGTACATCGTCCACTATATTGTCCCCTTATTAGAACCAATTTCCAGTAGTTTGTTTCTTTTTTTGCCTTAATAGCTGCCTCTAAAAAAAATGAGAAACGTATCATCATTTACATTGATCTGCTGCGATTGTCGGGAGCGGTTCGCCGACAGCGCTCTCTGGAAAAAGTGAACAATCGTTGCCACTTTTACACTATGAAACCTAAGTGCAATAGTTTCCGAAATTTCACTTTTTATAAACGGGGTGTTTCCTATGACAATAATTCATGACGCGATCATGTCACGCCCCTACTTAGTCCAGTCAAATTAGGTCGAAAAAGGGCCGAACCTGGACATTCAAAAAAAAGAATGTGCACCTATACCAAATTGTTCAGTATCATGAGGAGATAACGTACCAAAAAGTCCCAAGAGTTTGAGCGTCGGGTTTGGGAGTTATGGGGGGGCAAAGAGGGGGCTCAAAATGCAGATTATTGCTTTATTTCAGCTGTATTTCCAACACTATTCGTTTTATTGAAACGGTAATTGAATAAAAGTTGAATATGGAACAAATTACAAACACTGCAAGTACTATTCTTACACACATTCGTCATTAAGGGGGGAGTTGACCCCCCTCCCCCCCCCCCGCAACATCCCCTCCCCTTCGGATTTTGAGATATATATATTGTACAAATGCAAAAGTTTCATTGCAGGAATTTTATTATTTTTTATGACATTTTCCAGTGTATTCCCTTTGCCCCTCCCCCCCACCCATGAGTAAATGAAATGACGGGCCTAATCATACGTATCTGAATCCCAAATAACGTTGACACTTATTTATTCATCGAATAAGAAAAAAATTCCGAAGTGCATTCTCTTTGGATTTTTTAAAGAAGTGCTATAGAATATGACATTTCATAGATTCATTTTTGCCGATGGATATTATACTAAGAATATTAATGGTAATCCTGTATTTAAAGTGATTTTTTTTTTTTTTTTTTTTTTCAGTTATAAGTTAAAATGGCGTCGAAATGGCATTGAAATTTAATTCTCCTGTACGCACGCTCGAATCTACGTACTCGCAGACCCAGCAATGCGGCGGTCTGTTGGGGAGGGAGGGCGGTGAAGGGGGGGGGGGGCTTTAAACCAAAAAACTTTAAGAAACTAAATAAAAACCAATACTTCAAATTTAAAAGCTGAAAATGTTTTTGTAATCTT
Organism: Uloborus diversus; assembly: GCF_026930045.1. NCBI lineage: Eukaryota > Metazoa > Arthropoda > Arachnida > Araneae > Uloboridae > Uloborus > Uloborus diversus. The sequence continues at coordinate 12,991,761 of NC_072739.1, forward strand.
TTAGAGAAAATTTGAGGAACTATATATAGAGAAACTCAACACATAGTATTACTTATGAACTTTAGCGAACCTTAATTAATAAAAATAGTTTAACAGGAGTCACCAAGTTGTGAATTTGATACAAATTCCTTTTAATAATAAAATATACTATGCACAGAAATATATATAATCATTAGGAATCCTCAAAGTTTTAAAATATAGAAACGAAAGCACACACACACACACATCGGTTCTAAAAATTTGAAGGACAAAAATAGAAGAAAATTTGGTGGTCTAGCGATTGCAGTTTTGCATTGTAGGTACTGCTCTGTACGTCTGTTTTTGGGTTTCAGTGTGAATCGGATGTCGGAATGAATGTTGAATGTATAGAAAAGGTTAGTTTCTGAAATCTGAAAGGTAAGACGTTGCGCCGTAAGCGCAGGGCTTGATTACCCAAAAGGCTCGGGACGCTAGAGCTCCCCCTCAGAACTTTCAGGAAGCCCAAAAATTACTGAAAAACTGCTTAAAAATTCCAGATTCAGCTTTTAAAGGTACTGCAAACATTAGAACTGGTTCTATCAAATTTGGCCGAACTATTACAATGTACTTTCATAACAATTTTGTGACAGGACAAATCTGTTTCAGCAACTAACGACCCTTTGTTGTTTAGAATTTCAGTGAAAACGTATGTAATTTACAAAAATTCTATCAGTCGGGTAGGAGGAGAGGTTAAACATTGATCTGAATTTTGCTGTGTCTAGCAACAGTGAATTTTATTTAAATGTGCGTTGAATTTTTAGAAAAAATTCCAACACAGAATTTGTGAGGCCTTGAAATGAGAAGGAGCTTTCCCACTTCAGAGGTTAATCGGGGCCTGCTTCAAGTCTTCTATAAAATTAATTTATGTTTTCTCTTCACTTTGCAGATTTGCCACTTCTATTTCTATAACCTCTGTTGAGTGCAGAAAAAAAAGTAAATGCACCATGGAAAATAACTCATTTAAACGATGTTTGTTTTGATTTTCGAACGTAATTTTTGGCATTTTTTAAGTTTGAATTGCTTTTTTCCTTGGAGCATTTTCAAAAGTAAAAACAAAGACTTTTGCTTCCAAATGTATAATATGTTATATTTCTGAAAAGGTTTAAGAAAAAATTACAAACATTTTACTTTCATTTAAAAAAAGGAAATGACAAAGAATCTCTGATTTTTTAAAAACCTTTTTTTTAACAAGAGCAAAGATTATACTTGCAAATCTCCACCCCCCCTCCTTTCCTGTGGTTGAAATACTAACAAGTATGTCCCTAGCGATGCTGCTTCGGTTCTAAAAGTAGCCATCAATTTTTGACACTTGGATTCGATCATTTACGGAAGTTCAGTGTACTATTTTCGCTCAACGTTTTTAATTGAGATCGTTCATAATCTTTCAGTATTTCAGACTAACAATCAATCGAATGCTGATGAATAATCAATTCTTGTATCGCTTGTACAGTCAAAGTTCGGCAAAGTGTGTTTAACGTCTGTTCTTATCTTTTTACATTTCAATCCGACCCGCTTCGGTTTTTCTTGGGGACATAACATAAATATATTTTCTGTTTACTTCAAGAAAAATGTAGGTTTACACTTTTGAACTTTCATTTCCATTAACGTACTATTTTAAAAGAATGTAAAAACCTTTTTGTCTCCAAATTAAGGTATTTCTGTGAAAGTTTTGCTTACAAATGAAATTGAAGAGCAAAATTAAAATGTTGAAAAAGCCGCATTGCGGTACATTCTTTCGTGGTCCTAAAAAATTTGTCCGGAATGTATGACTATAATGTTAGCAAAAGAAAAATGAGCTAAAATGGCAGAAAATGTAGAACGTGAAATAAAATCGGGAAAAAAGTGACACACTAAATATGTGTTTTTGTCACAAGCATATAATTCCCATTATTTAAATTATGAAATTCTAACTAAGAAGTTAAACGGCATTCATACAAAATCCAGCGTCTTATAAACTCGGCCAATGAAGAGTTAAAGACGTGGTTTTATCAACGAATAACCACGAAATTAAAACCTTTTATGAAATTTTGAAGACCGAATAATAAGGAAGTAAAGTATTTCAATTATCAAAACTAAACATTTTTGAACGAGTCGTTCAAACTACGGCAACACATGGTGAGGAACAAGACAAAGCTAAAAACCCCATGAAACCTAAATCTGGATCATGTTTTTAAAAATTTCCCTGCATTCAATTTAATCTTGTATAATATTTGTCAGAAATAGACATTGAAATGTCTGAGAAACACGTCAAAAATTTGTATTTTGACCCGATTAAGCCTGTTATTTCATTAACATGGGGGGGGGGGGGGGTGAGGAGGAGGGGTAGCAAAGGGAATGTACTCAAAAAATTTTATTTTAAAAACAATAAAACACGAGCAAGGAAACTTTTTCATTTGTACAATGCATATCTCAAAAATGGGGGGGGGGGAATTCCCCCCCCCCCCAAAGACAAATCTTTGCAAAAAATATTACTTGTAATATTAGTTATATGTACCATATTCAACTTTTATTCAATTACCCTTTCATTAAAACGAATAGTGTTGGAAATACAGCTGAAATAAAGCAATAATCTGCATTTTGAGCCCCCTCTTTGCCCCCCCCCCCATAACTCGCAAACCCGACGCTCAAACTCTTGGGACTTTTTGGTACGTTATCTCCTCATGATACTGAACAACTTGGTACAGGTGCACATTCTTTTTTTTGAATGTCTGGGTCATGACCTAATTTGACTGGACTAACTTGAGAGAGGTGACAATCTTGAAGTTATAACTAATATTTGGGTACCCAATGGGTGCAAAAATTTGAAATTTTGACTTATACAGCAACGATTAGTAGAAAAACCTGGGAGATAAACCGTTCTAAAATTTTTTAGTCGACATACGTCCCTCTCTTTCATTTAACAAGGTCGAAAATAAACGAACATGTATAGTCTTAAATTGTAGAACGAAAAAACGAAATTGTACTTTTTTGGTATCGTCAGCAATCAGTTCAACCTGACGCTTTTAGAGACACAGGTAGGCGCACACCCGCTGCAACTTGCGTATCTAGAAATCCGTCGAGCCGGCATGCTTGATTGGTCCGTTCCGAAATGCTTACTTTCATTGCAGCCAATCGTACATAATTACTGTTCTAAAATTTTAATTATGGTTACCTTGCCATTATTTATATTACATGGATATGATTTTTATTAGGTATATTTTATCTTTTTGAAGTTTCTTAAATTTATTATTAGTTCATCTTATTTTCAATTCATAAAAATGGCAATGCAATGATTTTTATTCCATCACTGAAATGTAGTTTCATTTTCATTGCCGTGAAATTTTTACTCAATTGCTTGTTAATTAATTCTATTGATTTATTTATTTATTTATTTTGCCTTGTTGCTTAATATTTTTCTAGTGTTCATTTTGAGATGCTTTATAATTTTTTAATAATAAGTTGTTTCTTCAAAACACATTTCCTAAATTTCATAAATTTTGTAGTTAACGTAACTGAATTTCAAACTAAAAAAGCATTTTTTGTCCTTTTTTTTTAAAACCAGATTTTAAATTTTCAAATAAATGTTTTTACTTGAGGTACCATTTTTTAGTTTTGAAATTTACTTTTAAAATTAGGGTAGTGTGTTATTTTATTTATTTATTTATTTATGTTTGCCTAGTAATACAAAAATCTGTTATACATAATACAAGTATAAAATTCCAGCTTTTAAAGTGCTTTTTTTTTCTTTTTTTTTTAATTTCTGACGTTGATTTTGAGAACATTCCTTTTGAAAAGCAAAGCAATGAAACTAAAGTTGTTAAAAATTTCACAGCTAATTTTAAGCACAATATAAAGCTATGTTTTTTGAAAACAAAATCCTCCTAGAGATTGGTTTAGAAAAACGCTGCAATTATACTGCTATTTTGCATATTAATTTGAATTATGAAAAATGTATGTTTTTTTTTTTTTTTTTTTTTTAATGTCGATTTGTTGTTTCATTTATGCACTTTATTATTCATACTAGAAAATCGTTTGTCAAGGTATGACGGTTAAAATTGCTTCTACATTTGAACGAAGAAATTGCCTGCTTGGTGATATTTTGATAGTTGAAATGGTAACAATAACTCCAGTAGATAAACCCTAAACTCCAGTGGGTAACGTTCATTGTTGACCATTTCTTTCGTTTCTCCATTCCCCTGAAAGGACAGTCTTACCAAGAAAACAGTTAAGTTACCACATCGAGTTAAGCCTCGTCTCAATAAAGCCTCTCCCTGCAAGTTAAAGATTACCAAAACATATTATCAAATTATCTTGCTGTGGCGCGAGTTTTATTGTTAAAACTCGCGTGTTACTCGATCATTGGCTATTATGCATGTGAGGAGGTCAATCATTCTTCGTAATTATTAAAAATTCGAGGTAAAAACAGAAGTAACTCTCGTCAAAATTCAAATAGAGAATAAGAACAAATTGCATATGACGCAAAGAAATCTGCTCTTTCCAAAAATGTATAATATAGATATGTGCTTGTAATCCCCCCCCCCCTTCCTATATTCGGGAATGTATGTTAAAAATGGTCCCTAAGTATGTTAAAAATGGTCCCTTCTTCGGAGGTAGATGAATTCATGCAGGCTGTGTAAACTCAGCCTAATTTCATAACAAACGTTAAACTAATAACGGTTGAGATAACATATTGAAAGCGTTTCTTTTACTGTATACTAAACAAAATGCAATTCAAACCCCAAATAAATGAATAAATAAATACAATTGTATCAACAATTGTGTAGTATCAAGGTTTTGTAACTGATTTTCATCAATTAAAATTTTGAATTGACGTGATAAGTTCAAAAACACAACGATGTAATTTTCTACATTTCTTTGATTTATTGTCTTACGAGAGAGAGATCTGCAGCGCCGGATTAGAAAATTCTTGAAATAAAATTCGGAATTCTGGGGGACAAAACCTACGGCCCACCATATGAAGTTTCAGCATGAATTATTTTTTAATCATTAACCGTTTTCCTGTTATAAGTTTTTGAAAAACAGTCAGTCTATTTCAGGACACCCTGTATTTACTGTTTGTGTCTTTATTTGATGATTAGGATGTTTGAAATCAGGAGGATAGAGCATAACAATGTGATTTTTAACACCAAAAGTCATTGTTCGCTATTTAGCAATTCGAAGAGAACTTGTGCCCTCTCTGCAGTGACGCAGCTAAGCGGAGGATTGAGATGACCTCCCCATAGAACCAAGGGTTCTATGGGGAGGAACACATACACATCAGTGGCGGATCCAGCCGATTGTTTTGGGAGGGGCCATCCAAAATTTTTGAACTAACTCGGAACTTCCCAGAAATTTTATTAAAATGAAGTTTTATAAACTCAATTTTCGGTGTATCGAGACATTAGATGAGGTTATGGATTTAGGAATCTCCCTTGAAAATGCTTCAAAATTTAAATTGCCGAGTAAGTTTTGAAAATTAGGAAACTAAAAACGCATTTTGTCCATTTTTGATGATGTACCGAGAAAGGTCAGGTTTCAGATGCTGGCCCCAAAATAGTTTTTGAAAATAAAGCTTAGAAACCAAAATATTCCGTCAGTATGAATGCTCTTATAGCTCTTCAGCTGTCCATCCCAAGAATGCACCTTTAGGTAATGTTTGCTTACATTTAAGGAAGAGTGAAGGTGCTTAGAATCCTTCCTTCCTGTAAATATTTTGCATTTGAGTCTCTAAAAATTCGATTTTTAACTATATTTATACATATTTTAGAAAGGGATGGAAAATTCGTGAGCTCCTCCAAAAACCTCCTTTTAAAGCTATCATCACGGTATAAACTAGGGAGGGAGGGGGTCCTATCAAAGATCGTTTGTAATTGAAGCTAAAAAAATTTCATTTAAGTTGCTTTTAAGCAAGTTAACTGATAAGGTCTGGATAAGCTAGTTTCCGTTCACATTTTTTTTCCAAATAAAAGACTTAAAATTCAATTTTTTGCTACACATCAAGGCATTTGTAAAATGGCATGGGAAAAGCGGGTTCTCCCCCTAATTTCGAAATTAAAGCCATAAAAACGAAAATTTAGGCTCTCTTTGGTCTTATGAACAATAGGTATACTCTGAGAACAGCAGCATTTAGAGATCGTCCAAGTGTCTGTAGTTGGAATCAAAAAATAATGTAAAAGATGGTGAAAATTTTTGGAAATAAACATTTTGTTTTGAGGGTAGGGATATAATTTATCTCCCAATTAAGGCCTATGCTTCTTTTTCAGTAAAACACGTGTGTTAAATTTTGTTATCTTCTCGTATTTTTTTTTCTTTTTTTTTCTTAAAAAAAATTCCTACAATCACAAGGCTTTGGGAGGGGCCATGGCCCCCATGGCCCCCCTCTAGATCCGCCTCTGTACACATACTGCCAATCCTAACACCACACTTTCTTCGATTATACATTTCAAGTGGCCCCTGGGCCATGGACAGTGAAAAGATCAGTTGTGGCACACATGCCACAAATTTCAATGAAAATTTTTATTGAAGTAATTCACGCATATCTATAAGTAAATACAATGTATGAAAGTTTTAGAACTCTCTGTTGCTTCGTTCCTGACATTAAAAATGGATGCTTACGCTAAGCCTAAATTTTCCGAGTTAATGGCAGCCAGTTTGCGACTCAATAACTCCGTAAGATATGAACATACATTTGAAGAATAAATCTTTTTACATTTTCTAGAAAAATCTCCATTAGTAAAGATGGGGGAGAAAGCTTTTATTAAATCTTAGACATTAATAAATATTAAAATCTTGTCAATATCTTCAACTTCTTTGTCAACCTATCTCTTTTGATTGAAAAACAACAGAAAAATATATACAGTGGGAAAAACTTTTTATGGCTAACTGCCTGGTTTAATTCAGCAATTGGTTTTCAATTTCGTAATAATAATGAAATCGTATTTTAAAAAACTAAAATTTTTCGAAGTCTTTAGCTGACCTCCCCCCGTTATTTTAGATGCTTGTTTGAATATGAAGGAATGCCCCTAATTTGATCAATTTTTTTACGCAACATGTGTCATTTAGATTATACCCAATTTTCGTAACTGCCTTCAGTATGTTTTGTCATTAGAAAAACTTGAGTAAAAGTAACATTTCATCAGTTATGGCGATTTATTGCAAGTGCAGGACGACTTTACCATTTGTTTCGGGTTTCATTTTCTTAATACTGTGCTTGACTAAATGTTCCCATAATTATTGCGAAGTATATATTATTCCATTACGCATAACTATATTTAATTTTGCAAGCGAAAGATGAATTTTTTCAAGAAAGTTTCGATGAAACCCGGGAGGCTAAAAGGGATGAAAGCTATCATGTCATCTAGACTAAAAGAACATTTTGAGTTTTAAGATAAGGACCATCTTGTCTGATTCTTAATTCTGTCGGAATTGGCTAATTGTTTGAGAAATTTGGTTGAACCATAAAGACAATAATTGACGAAATGCACTCAATTATTTCAATCAACCTGAAGTGATAGTTTTAAAGTACAAAAAGATTCCTTTCGTAACGAAACTCATGTATTTTAGTGCTAGCTCCTCCGCCCAGAATAAAAATTACCATTTAATCAACATTTGCCTCAACGAACCTAGTTTTTAATGGAAAGCAGATGGCATTTTGTAGTACTATCCAAGGAAAAAGTTAACATTTTGGCATCCATGAGACTTTTAAATTATTAGCACAAGAACCATTTTTTATAGGCCACACAATAATCCATTTATGCAAGATATTTTCTCCGTTTGCTTGAACAAAGATTAGGAATAGTAAAAGCACTTGTTTTAGCGGTGCTTTATTTATCGTGATTTTCACGCATACGTCGCAAGCGCGAAAATTTAAGTATCACAAAGTTTTTTTTTTACCAACACTCCATTTTACTCATATAAAATTCGAGAAATTTTCAGCTCATAAAATCGCCAATATATTCGTGTTCGCGAAAATTGCGGCTTGCAAAAACAATTGCCTTTAAAATATTTTTTGACTCATCAACAAATGTTATCAATCTTGAAAGTTTGCTTCAATTACGAATTAACGAAGTACTAATGGCTTTTTTGGAAATATGAAATTATCAGTTTCCTCTCACTTAAAAACTGAACATCTAAACTCCTTGTCTCATATTTATCAGTCATCAGTGAAAGGACTTTAGGTTTGATACTAGCAACAAGAAAATATTGGACGTTTATCTCGTGCTTTATTTTAGGGAAAACCAAACAAGCAAGTTTGTACAATAAAGCTAACGGATAATAGATGACAAAAACAGGCGCACAAAAAAGAAAAAAAGAAAGAAAGAAAAATTAGCAGTTACTGCCCTTTACCTACCCACGGCAGTGTACATGGCCTATTAAAGATGACGCTTGTCACTATCGGGTACTACTTTAAATAAATATACCATCAACGTTTTAAGTTAGAATATCCAACAAAAATTTTGCATTAAATCATAACTGAGATGGAAAGAAATTTTGCAGCGAGAATAAATAACAAAAGAAAAAAAAATATTTGAATTTTGACCTCTTTAATTCAAATGATGTTTTTCGCAATCACGAGTGTGTGTGTGTGTGTGTGTGTGTGTAGGCGTGTGTGCTTATGTGTGTGTGAAAGGTATGTGTGTTTGTGTGCAAGGGGTATGTGTGTGTGTGTAGGCATGTGTGTTTGTGTCTGTGAGCAGGCATGAATGTGTAGGTAGTTGTGTGTACGTGTTTGTGTGTGTATATGTTGGTGTCTGTATGCATGCGTGTGTGTATGTGTTTGTGTGTGTGTACGCGCGTGTATGTATGCATGTGTGTGTAGGATATTGACGCAACCCGGAGATGGCTTTCGCTATAGGAGCAGCATCGTGAGGAGCCAGTCGACAGTGATGCTGCAGAGGGTGCTGGCGGGAAAATAAAATGATAGCACATCAAAACAGTCAAGTGAGAACAATAAGCAATCGTGATTGCTCAATAATCACAATAACAATACTTTTTATGCAAAATTATGTTCCCCAAAATCTTTCCCCGTGCAGCTCATTTAAGGGGACTGCCTGCCTTAAAATGACCAGTTTTATGAACAAAGTTGTTTTTTATTTTGTTTTATATTTTAAAACATATATTTTTGGGACTCCAAAAATGTTTAAATTTTGGTTTCACGATAATTAAAAAAGAAGTTAGAGCCAATTAAGCACACCGGAAGTGATGTTTTTAGAACTGGAAGTTGAACTTAAAGACTCCAAAGATTCCCAAAATCAGGAAAAAGAGAAAATTTTTAAGTTTTTTAGTCCATATGTTGTTCTAAGATGTAGAGGCGCTGATTCAATTTTGGTGTCAAAAGCTCAAAAGGGGGATAAACTATAGGACATTTTTTGTCGTTACTTGTGACTGCTGCATCTCAAGAAATAACGAACGGAATTAAACAAAAATTTATCTATAAGTAGCCCTTAGAAAGTACAAGAGCTGTGGTTTAAGGGCGGAAAAAATAGCCATTTTTGAGTTTTAAGATAAAAAATATTTCATGCCGTAATTACTTAGCCCTTGAGTTGTAGTAACTTACTCCATAAAAGTTTTTTGAAAAAAAAAAAATTTGTTTTTACAAAAATAAGCCGAGATTGTTGAACAATTGTGTTTTTCGGGCGTACGCCTTATACTTCAGTTTTAATTCATTCGTTCAATAAGGAGAACTAAAAATTAATAAAAGTCATTTCTGATTGGTTTTTCACACTTATAGGATGCATATTACATCGTAATTAAAAATTAAAAGTTCATCAAAGTTGAAAACTACCTGAAATAAAAAAACATTATTTTCTTAAAAATATAATGAAAAGTATTGTGGAATATACTTTTATCGGCGGCTTCCGGTAAGCTAAAATTTACATGTATCAATAGTTTAATCCCTCCTGTAAATTAACAACAATATTTTAGCGGCGACCACCTGCGACTGCAGTCGTTTCAGATGTTTTTGTTTGATCTTCGCTATTTACGAATACCAATATATTAAGTTAGAAATTAACTCGTAACGGGTACATTTCTTTTTTATCAAAGAAATTGGTCATCAAATTTGACATGCTCTAGACTAACGTATGTCACAGTTTCACTACTTTGCAGGAGAGCCTAAAAACGTTTGTTTACTGTTTCCGAAAGGGTGGGCTTTTGAAACATTCATCAATAAATATAGAGGATTTTTTAAAAACAGATTTACGTTGTTATGCCTTAATGCGGAGCATTATTCTACATGCAATGCAGTAGTAACCTGAAAATAACAATTTTCGGACTCTTTTGGCTTTAAAGAAGATACATAAGAGAAAGAAATTTTTAAAATTCATACAGAATTCTATATAAAAAGTTAAATAAACATTCTGTTCATAAAACAATGAAATTAGAAAATCAATAAACGTTTGAAATTTCCAATTTCCTTTTCGAAATCATTCTAGTATGAAGCTGTTCTCAGTTTGTCAACATTGCCAGAAAATATTGTTCGAGGGTATCAATTGCAATAAATAAACCATGCGCGTGGAATACGACTGATTTAATTTATATTTTTCACTAAAAACAGAAATGAATTTGAACAACAGAGAAACCCCGATTTCACGTTTCTCAGAGGCCTGAATCAAACATAAAATACATAAAATATGGGAAAACGTAAAGTACAGGAAATGTATAAAAAGCAAAAATCAGATAAGTAAACAAAAATAGTAATAAAGGTTGCTACGATGACGCTTATAAAATGTAAAAATGCGATATTTTGCGAAAAGAACATTATTGTACACACCAGTTTAGATCATTCTAACACGTTAAGTAACGAATTCGAGCGTTTAAGTTGAAAACAGCCAGTAATAATGAGTCATTGAATCCAAAGTAAATACAGCATCTTCCGGGTTGGAACACTTTGCAAAGTTTTTTCCTGGTCTTTATGACAAAGAAAATAGTCTTTCACTATTATTAAGCTTTTAAATGCAGTATTGAAAGAAGAGACGAGTTGGGTTTCTTCTTCTTCTTGTTCATCTTCATTGGCAGCCAAAAAGTCCATAAGGTCAGCTACGGATGGAGCAGAAGCGTTTCTGTTTTCATGGATTAACTTTCAACAGAGTGGATTATGTTTAAAAATGCACAGATTGAAAACCTTTTCTTAGTTTAAAAAAAAAATTTATTTTTTTTTAACTGCCAAGGGAAAACGTAAAATGCGGGAAATCCGAGTTAAATTAATATTATTAGAGTACGGAAAAACTGGGATCTGATGATAAAAAACTTAAAATGTGGGGAAAACGTAGATTCGATTGACGTAAAATCGGGGTTTCGCAGTGAATACGATCAGCAAGCGTCTTATTAATGCAACAATATGAAAAATAAATCGTAATAGACTGTAGTCTGATGATCGGAAATATTATCTCACTGATTTCAAATGTTTAAATGTTGCCATCTTTTGTTTGTTAACAAATAAAATATTTGTAATTAATTCAAGCAAGGCTTTTAAAACAACTTTCAATTTTCGCTCTGTGCTTTGCTTTTGCGATAATTCGGAAATTGGGACAGTCGTCAAGTTTTTATGTGCGTAATTTTATTTTTGCTGGGAATATTGCTTCCTTGTCAAGGATAAGGAGGGATCAGAATTATAAGAAAGATATAGAAGAAAGTTTCGTAATAGCCACAACATACTAGTTTTTTTTTTCTTTTTTCCAACTTTGAATTACTCTTCAGTTTAAAATATATATACAGTTGGTCAGTATTTGAATTTTTTGGAAAAGAAATACTCCGAATGTAAGAACGTAAGCAGACCCACAGACATTTTAACACAAGGCCTGCACGCTCATTCAACATGGCCGCCCGTGAAGGCGGTTTTTTACATCTCATATTACCTCTAGCGTGAATAAAAATTTAGATTTTTTTGTAATCCATTGAGAAAGCAGCTGGATTTTACATGAAATACTCTGACACATCTCTCAATTAAAATTTTGTATCGTTTAAGCTTTAGTATCGACACAAAGAGTTTGTAACGGCTCTCACGTGAGGCCTACTTAGTGCATAGTACTGTCTCGTTTTTACACATCCTTGCGACAAGCAAACATATCGTATTAACGGAAACGGTATTCATACAAAAATACTTTATGTTCCATTTGCATCACATGAATAATCACGTGAAAAAAAAAAAGAAACTTAAGTGAGAGGGAAAACAAAACAACCTTCTGGTACCAAAACTTTTATTCGCAAACCATTTGTCTCTCTAGTCACGCTGACCAACAACACAACTACTACAGTTACAAGAATAAAAATATCTAAAACAAAAATTATTGTAAGGACATCTTTTTTCTCTGAAGTCTACAATAAAATTATTTAAATATATATGGAACATTTTATATTAGAATTATAATTTTTAACTATGAAAACAATATTTTAGGGAAAAAAATCTAAATATGGAAATCGATTATTGTTGGATGAAATAGGAATATTTTGAACAGAGACTTTAAGCTTTGGATTGACATGTGCTGCCATCTAGTGGGTAACTTATGATAAAATTACTGTACCAACCAGTTCATAAATAGGAAATTAAATTAAAATGTATGCAGATGACACATTAAATGTTATATTTCCAATATACATGGTGATTATAATTAAAGTTCCACTTTCAAAACGCTGTAAAAATAAAACCACTGGTCAGAATGACCTCAAATTTCAACGGAATATTATCGAAGAAGAAGAAAAACGTATGACAAAAGAAAAATAAATAGTTGGAATTTTAGCAAGAGATGGCGTTGCAAATCTCAGAATATGTCAATCAAAACACCTGTCATGCGCCCGACTCATTGAAGTTATAAAAACGCCAAATACACGTTTTTTTTCCTCATTTCGTATCTGAGAAATTAACTATGACTGTCTCAATGAAAGACCTGGCCGTCCCAATCACCTGATCTTAACAAGTGTGACTTCTGGATATGGGGCTATCTGAAAGCTGTTACGTTCAGTGCTCCGATTGCAAACTTTGCTGAGCTGAAGGCATGCATTGCGCAACACATTCTAAACGTGACCCCGGAAACACTTCAATCAGTCTTGAAACATGCTGATGCTGTTTCTCGATTTCAACTCGTTACAGAAAACGAGGTATATTATATTGAACATCTTTTCTCACGAAAATTAAAGACCGGTTTAATTTTTACTGATGCTTTATATGCGGTTTTCGGCCTCAGAACAATTAAAAACCAATTTTTCCCATCAGATGTGATACGACCTTTCCGTGTTGGATGGGCTTACTTAACTAACAGTGTCACACCAATACCCTCGTGCACGCTGAGTAGTACGGAGTTTTAACGTATAGTTTACATCTTAGGTAATATTTTTTGAGTTATTTGTCACTTGTAGTCGGCCATTATTCAATATGATCCTTACAGCGCCATCTATTGCTAAAAATTCCAACTATTTATTTTTCTTCTGCCATCAAGTTCTCCCCTTCTTCGATAATATTCCGTTGAAGTTTGACGTCATTCTGACCAGTGGTTTTATTTTTATAGCGTTTTGAAAGTGGAACTTTAATTATAATCACCCTGTATATAAATAAGAAAGGAAAATGAAAATTTATTTTTATGGATATGAAGAAAATACTCTTGAAATTTAAATTCTAACGAAAGTACGAAATAAATTTTGCTTACTGTAAATTGTAAAATGAGTTAAGATAAACGGGAAGTGCATATTTTTAATTCATAATCTAATAATCATTTTTCCCACGAATGATTAACAGTAGTATTGATTTTCTTTGATAAAAATGTAAACAAATGAAACAATAATTTAAATTTATACTAAAAACCGACATTTATACATACAATGAAATACACCGCCAGCTCAGTCAATTCCAGCCTAGGACTGCAGTTTCGTGCTTATTAGTGCTAATAGCAGTCGCAATATTCGTTTTCATAAAAGCTCAAGCTTCTCAGTTTTTATATTTATTTAGTACATATTATTTCTTGTATGATTGTTCTTTGTTGAGTAAATTATAAAAAGCAATGTCCGCAAAACAATACCCGCAATATTCTTTTGTGAAAACTGAAAACAAATTAATAGAAATAAATTAAAATTATATTTGAATTAAAACTACTCTGGGCCTGGTTCCCTAGTTCCTCTCAAATTTAAAGCAGTATATAACAAAATTAAAGCCATAGTTATACTTTGCAATTAGAATAAGTTTGTAAACTGAAGAATGAATAGTTCGTCATAAGGATAATAAGGCTATTTTTTTCTCCTTAGCATACTGCCGTTTTATTCAATGTGCTAACTTAGGCAAGTGCTTGCATTTTCTATTTCGCTTTTTAACGCTCACGTTGGTAATAATTAAGTAGTTTTAAACAAACTGAATAATGAAATTTCAGGTTTTATTGATTTCCTAAACGATTAAATAATTTTAAAAAAGAACTTATCTTTGAAAAAAAAGCTTTTCGTATTTTATTCAAAATTTTTGCATGGCTGCTAAAAAAGGAATTTTAATTAAAAATCAACCAAGTTAAGACCATAAACATATTTAGGTTTTTCAAACCCTGTTCTGTTGCATCTTTTGCCACTTTTTTCAGTGTTTTATTTCAAATAGTTCAAGAGTTATGAGTGTTTTAGCAAACAGCTCCCCCCCACTGCTTTCCCCCCTCCCCCGGGGTTGTCGACCATCCAGGGGGGCGAAGACATGTGGTTTCATATTCACTATAGTGCCTGTGACATTAAGAAGAAATAATTTAGCGTCAGGTCTTCCATGCATGCTCAAAATACACCTTCAGATCTTGAACTATAATGCAAATCGTGTTCGAGCTTGCTACAGTCATTTTGTTTTTCAAAGCGTTAACAGTACTTAAATGATTTTAACAAACTAAATAATGATATTTTGGACATTATTTGAAAAAAAAAATCAAACAATTTTGATTTGGAATTTATTTTGGTCAAAAAAAGTTTGTTTTGCGCATTTTATTCAAAAATTTTGCTTGTTTGCGAAAAATGGAATTTTACTCAGAAACCAACAAAGATAGGTCCATAATTATATTTAGCTTTTATGAAGCCCTTGTTTTGTTGCGTCGATTGCCACTTTTTTCAGTGTTTTATCTCAAATAGTTCGCGAGTTATGAGTGTTTTAGAAAACGGCTCCCCCACTGCTTTCCCCCCTCCCCCGGGGTTGTCGACCACCCAGGGGGGTGACGACATGTAGTTTCATAATCACCATCGTGCCTGTAACAATAATCAGAAATAATATTGCGTCAGCCTTTCCATGCATGCTCAACCCCCTTCAGATCCTGGACTAAGGTAGCTTTCCCAGTTGTACGCTTGCTCCAACATGGCGGATGCGACGGCCTCTCCAGTTATAGGGTTTATCTTTGCTTGTACGAGACAGATGTCGAACGGAATCCAAATCACATATCTATCACCCTCCAATTAGAGGAGACAATCACGAATTTTACTGCTACTAACTGCAATCACACTGTTAAGGAAATACAAATTTTGACTTATATTGCAACCACCAGTTAAAAAGCCTGGTAGTTACAGGGTAGCTTTGCTATTAACATTTTTTAACCTGTTTACGTTCTTCTAGTTCATAAAACAAGATCATAGTCTAATATGTTTGGTTTAAATTAGAGGAAAAAAAAGGACGAAATTTGTACTTTTAGTAGCATCACATATAGCAGATGGACTAACGTACGGATAGACCCGCATTCTGTATGACTTATGCATCTAGAGATCCGTCGAGCAGGGATGCTAGTTTGGAGGAATGATGTATATATACCAGTGAGCTCTATAAAATGGAGAAAACCTACAATAGTGGAAACTTGAGCTCGCTTGGCAAGAGAACGGGGTAGATTATCGCTGTTTCGCTGGCGTTACGATTTTTGCCGATGCACTGGAGGGCGTGTTAACGAGGATGCGATCGCTGATCTCATTGGATGCAACCAGTTATGTAATAGCTGCGCTTTTTGGGAAGACTGGCAGTTTTGCTTTTCTCTTGAAAGGAAATAATTGATGCAAATGAAACTTAAATGAAGTATTGTTGTGTTGTGTACCGTATCCTGTTGTAAAACCATAAAGGGTGGACTTGACACTTATATTTTACGTGAAATATATTACAGTAGTTAGTAGTACAAGAACTTATATTAAATTAAAAAATTAAAATAATCGCGACCTCGATTGCCTTAGCTCATTTTCAGATGAATCTCGCGGGAAAAAGCGCGCATTAAATTCAAATTTTTTTTATAAGAAATGAAAAAACAAGCAAAAAAGAAAGATAATCACAACTACTGAGTTTTGCTAGTCGTAAAAGCAGAATCATGAGAGAAAATTGAAAATCCCTTACTAAAACCAATTACAGGTGTTTTGTTTGTTAACTCAAAAGAATTGACAGTAGATAAGAATTTTAAATGATTAAGCTTTCTACTATTGTGTGCCAATAATGAAATCGTTACCAATTGCGTAAATAAAGGTTTAGAATTGTTCTTGAAACTTACTTGAGAAAGGTTATTTATAACTTCAGTTCAATATGAATCTAAAGTTCCAAACGAATGCTTTCATAAGCAGGAAAAATGTGTTCTTTCGATTGCTATCAACGGGTCAGTCCAAACACATAAAATAAAATACTTTTTTTTTTTTGAGCAATCACGAATTGCGTACTATTCTCACTTTCCCAAGTTTGATGTTGCTCTGATTTTTCAGATTTCCATGACAATGGTTGTTTTTAGTACTTATTTAGGAGGGAAAATTTCGCCTTCATAGTTACAAACCATGTGCGGTTTGATTTTATTTATATTTTTTTCAGGGCAGTTTTTTTTAGCAATAACGAATTATATACTATCCTCGCTTCACCAAAAAGGATGTTACTCTCCTTTAACAGACTACCATGACGATGGTTGTTTTTAGTATTTATTTAGAGAGCGAAATTTTCGTCATCATAGTTACAAATCGTCGGCGGATTGGTTTCATTATTATAATTATTATTATTTTTTTTTTTCAGGGCCTAACTCAAGCAGACTTAACATTTAAAAAAGAAGGTTTTTTGGGTAAAAATTGCGTTTTTTCAGGCGAAAACACCTGTATGGATAAATTTAAACAATAAAACTATCTAAATTCAAAATTTCCCGATTACTCATTCCCATCAGTTAACACTGATAAGAAATAAAAATACATAACGTAATACGCTGTAAATAATCTTTATGATAAATGTACTGGTGAATATCGGCCATAAAATCACAATCTTAATTACTGCATCCATATCACTATTTTATTTTTCATGGATATGCCTCGTATTATCTATTCTGGAAAATCATTAGTCATAATAGGACGGGTGCAGATTTCTTTACCATTTCCATTCATTCTGTAGAAATATGAACTTCAACGAGTAGGGTCCTATCGCAATTCGTGTTTGCGGAAACGTCAAGATATCAAAAATTAAATGATTTTTTCTCTCTAAATAACAGAGGACAGCACGGAAAAGAAAACGTAACTAAACTTTCACGTGTTGCTACCCCCAAAAGTAGGATCAAGGGAAAATTTTAAATCTTTTTCAAAGCTTTTCTTGCTGAAATAAGAAGTATTTTGTTTATTTAACAGAAACTGGCAACCGATAAAATTTTTAAATCAGTGATCTTTCCCTCGTCACTAATCGCATGCATGAATAAAAGCTGAGGATTAAAATGGATGATAATGCTTATGGATGAAAAGATATCCGACAAAAGCTTTTGTCGGATGTCTTTTCATCCACAAGCTCATTTCTTTTGCATTGATGAAGGCTTTCTTTGTAACGCTGAAACACGTGCCTGCAATAATCTGCAATTTGTGCTTTCTGACGTTGTTACTTCTTACTTTACTTTTCAGCACAAAGACATTCATTTATCTTATGTCATGGTTTTGAAAAACTGTTAGATTTATCAATGTGGTATATTTTCGTGCTATAATAGTATCATGGGTTTTTTAATAATGTTTTCAAAAAGCCCTTAAGCCAATAAATCTTCTTTAAAGAGCAGAAATATTGTACAGTAAATTATTTCTAACCTGGACACTTATGGAATGGACCAAAAATATTCTGATGGGGGGGGGGATGCACCATAAAGGGGGATTGGATAAAACATTGTCGCAGCAAAAGCAACAGCAGGATATCTTACTATATGGATTCGCCATCAAAATGTGTTCAGAATATCGGGGGTGTTCACATTACGGAGTGTTCAAAGAGAAAGTCAGTATTAATTTCTTCCAATGTGGTCGCAAAATCTTTTCTTTTTTTTTTTTTTTTTTTTGAAATTTTATACCTATAAACTGTTTAACCTTATATAATTTCACCATAATTGTATAAAAATACACGGTATTACTTAGAAACATTTTCATAATTATTAAACCAAGGGGATATTAATACATAATTTGTACTTTTTTCTATCAACGAAGAATGAACGAATAAACGATTTAAAATAATTAATAATAAAGTTGGGAATTTAGTCGTATTTTTTTTTCCAACTATTTCTTTATATTGCAAAAGAAATAGTTCTCAAAAAGATGAAAATATAATGCGATACGTCACAAATCTGTAAAAAAAACTGGGAATTGTGTAAAAGGAAAATTGATAAGTTCTTTTCTTCAATAAATTCTTTTCTAACGATCAAAAAAAAAAAAAAAATCTGTGATTCAAAAATTAGTATGTACCTCATAATTATAGCTAAAAGCCAAATTAAAAGGTTTTTTTTTTAATGTTTTTGAAAAAAAATTTTTTTTAAATAAATATTATGAAGACAACACAATACTTACAATATATCTGCTGAATATTTAAGAAAGAAAACCTAAAACTTCCCTGCAGAAAAGAGATAAACATACAAGAACAATATTGTGAATGTGAAAACCCTTGTTTTCGTTTTACTTTAATTTTCGCTAACTCATCATTATCGCGAAAATTTAAGCCACGCGAAATATTTAAACTTTCTGTTCTATTCACATACAATTCACTAAATTTTTTATCTCGCAAAGTCACCGATACGTTCATTTTCGCAAAAATTACGACTCGTGTAACTGTTTTTACAGAAGGTAAATGGTTAATAAACTGAAATAAATCTGCATTTGTTTAAAAAGTACTGTGTTACTGTGTTAAATAATCCTACATTCTCGATGAAAAATACTAAAATTTTTAATTATACAATTAAAATTTGAATTAACAAATTATTTGTTAATTCTTACTCTTATTAAGCGAAACAAACAAAAAACGAAGGAAAAGAAAAACATATCTCCGAGTGCTCCGAGAGATGGAAGTTCCCTCCCTCTCCTTCTACGTCATCTCACGTCACCCCGAGTCTTGGCAATAATGGTTGCCGAAAAGGAGCCAAATTTTTATTCTTTTACTAAATAAAAGTAAAGAATTGTTTTGTTTAATGATGTATATATTCAGCAGACCGACAACGTGATGTGGTTAAAAACCGGTCATTTGATAACAAAAAGCAAATGGGTTATTTTTAAATATTTTTTAAAGCTTGCGAGCTTCCTCGTAGACTCAATGCTAAGACCATCTCCTAAGCTTAACGAGGGGAACATTGGCGAGATTCGAAGGTTACACTCTACCCCAATCCGATTCGACCCCATCCGCTCTCCAGGGTTACTATACAGCTCAATGGGTATGAAGCTAGGTTATTGAGGTTATTGTAACGCCATCTCTTCTCGAGGGAAGTTTTCGATAAAGGTGCGTCTTGGCGACTTTTTCAGATTCACCAAATATTTTGGCGCCAAAGTCTAGGCGCTATTTTTCCCGCTCTGCCAATGAAAAAAAAGGGGGGGGGGAGAAACGTATGGTTTTTTTTACTAACCTACTGGAAAATGAATGAAATGGAGTTTTTGCATCAGAAATACGAGAAATTGGAACATCAAAATGTAAACAAAAGGTTCAAAAACAACTAAATCTCGACAAAAATACTAAAAAAGCTCAACTACTTAAAAACACTAAATATGAACTAATATAATCAAATCAACACTCAAAATTACATTGAAATACAACGAAAACTAGGCAAAAAAAATTCTTTAAAAAACGGTAAAAAGCATTAAAACAAATAATTAACCTATTAAAAAAGAAATTAATTTGAATAATTTAATGCACAAAAACACTAATTATAAACTCATCTAGATAAATAAACCCTAAACAATACAATAAAATACTGCGAAAACTAGATAGATATATTTTTAGTAAAACGGTAAAAGAGCATTAAAACAAAGTTAACACAGCAAAACAGAAAGTAATCTGAATAATTTACTCCTCAAAAACACTAAGTATAAATTAATCAAAATAAATAAACCCCAAAAGATACAGTAAAATACTACTATAACCAGACAAATGAATTTTAATAAAACGGTTTTAAAAACATTAAAACAAACATCAAATCAAAAATTAATTTGGGAAATATCCCCAAAAACACCATGATTTAACTAATCTAAATAAATAACCCTTAAAAATTCAATTAAAAAATAAATTGTACAAAACACGAGAAATTCATTCATTTTCCACGGAAGTAGGATAGAAAAAAAATATTTTCACCCTTTATTTTTCTTTTGCAGAGCGAAAAAAATAGCGTCTGGAAATGGGGGCCAAAAAATTTAGCAACAGTTGAAGGAAAACACATATAAAATCACAAAAATCAAACGCGTCTTTCCAAAATGCGGGCATCTGAGAAGCACGCGGTCGCCAACTGGCTACATTGTAAAGGAGAAACGCGTTTGGCGAAAAAAGTTACTGACGTACTGAAGCATGCGCAGTGCGAGAGCAGAATCGGGGCCATCGTGAAGGCAGTCGGTTTCCCTCTTTGACGATGGCCCCGGCAGAATACGCACTTCATAGTTTTTCTTTCCGAAAGTGCGTGTAGTTGGTAGTTGCTAATAAAACGTGACTATGGATGCGCAATGTTTCAATGAGAAAACTATTCCAAAACTAAAAGAAATGGATGAAGAGTTTGTGTTCGTGTCAGGAGGTCCAGAAATTTGTGTGTTTATGATCATCGATAAATTGTGAAAAAAAAAAAAAAATCATTCTTGAAAAAATTTCAAAACATAACTAACACAGAATACATTACTTTTAGCAAGACAACAAATCCCAGAAGGTGAGTTATATTATGAATATGTATTAATATTTGTATGCATTTCACAAAATAAATGTGCTATATTTTTTCTTTATTATTGCAGTCTTAAATTTCAGTGTTTAAAATCTCCACTTTCCTAACCAGGGCTGTTTGGCCAAAATGTTTTCAAAAATTTTACAAATTGTTGGAAAATGTAAAACTGAATTAATGCAAACTAATCTGCAAAGCTTTAGAGATTAGTTAGATCAATAAATTTCCAAATTCATCACTATATTTAATGCAATTTAGGTTTGTTAATTAGTTTTTTCTTTCTCTTTTTCAAAATCAATGCAGCTTATTCTACTGAGTATTTAAGTGTACAAGGCTGACCAACTAAGTTCCTTTGAATTACATGGGCCAAGTACTTCTTACAATTCAATACCCCAAAAAGTATATGTCAAACAAAACGTAATTCAATACCAAAACTTGCTTGATTTGTGATATTACTTATATGATGATCTTTGGAAATTTAAAGCTATGTGATGTTCATTTGACTTGTGCTCCATTTATCCATACTTCAAATTGCTCTCTGTGCTTGAGAATGAATGATTTGAATTTTATTTTTTTTCACAAAAAAACTATTATCAGGAAATTAATTTGCAAGATTTATTCTTGATTATATATAATTATGCTTTAAATATCATAATAAATTATTGCTCTGATTAATTATTTATGCCAAAGCCTATTTAAGTATAGTTTTAAAAAAGTTAAAAGATTTTCAAAAAATATTTTTGCTATAGAAAGCTCTACTTATGGAGAAATTAAATTATAAGTTTTTGCTCTTAATTATTTAATTAATAATCATGAAATTAGGTACAACTATGAATATTTAACATTAATTGACAATTAATAAACAAAGTCTTTGGGAATCTCAGAAAATAAAGCTGTTCTTCTAACAAATAGTGTTTCAACCAAATAAACCCATTTTGAGCCAAAAGAACCTAGTTTAAGCTAAAAACCCAGTTTTTTTCCAACCCTGACACTAACCTTATTTTACTCACTCATTTAAAAAGAAAACGAAAAATAAACCCTTACAATGTTGCAAATACACAAAGACAATCAAAACTTCAACTTATTATAATGCATACAGTTATTTAAAATTAAAGATATGAGAGATTAAAAAAATGTGATCATTTCATAAATCTTGAAAAAAGTAATTTATCTTAGTCGGGCGTAGCTGTAAAGTTGAAAACAAATTTCGGAAGGGGACATGATTAGTTTTTAAACTTGCATTATTTATGTGTATCAATGATATACTATTTTAATTTCTGAAGCTTTTATGTAAGGTAAATGCAGGATTCTTTACTTATAACATTTCGTGTATGTTACCATGACTCTCAGTTATCAATATCGAGTTGGATTGACAGAGTTTTGCCAAGATGGAGAAAACCCCTCTCAGTAAAAATAATTCTTTGGCGTAGTGGTAAAAATGGCTAGTTTTATTTACAAGGAAGTAATTTATTTTTTACTTCAAAGTGTTTTTTATAAAGTTTGTAGTGTATTTCATTTTTCTATAATTGCTTTGAAACATAATTCCCAATCTATTTAGTTTTATTTCAATAATCATTTTTAAAATTTAAATTATCAGAAAGAATGATTTATTATTGAGGAAATTTCTAATTAATTTCTGATTTTAGTCGCAATTGTAGTATGTACAAAATCATATTAGTTTTAGTATGCTTTTTGAAATCCTGCCAATTTTCCTAGTTGTCATTTTTTACCAGGTTTTTTCCAGTGTTTGCCACTATCTCGGCAAAATGCCAAACTCAACTTTGGAGAAAGAAATTATCAATGTATATAGAATCGTAAATAAACATCAATTCAGCTTACTCACCACATACTGTTTGGCTTTTGGAAAAAATTTTTGAGCAATCACGATTGCTAATTGATTTCATTTGACCATCCTTGATGTCCGGTTCCTTTTTCAACCCCACCGTCCTCTGCAGGCGCAGCTAATCTGGTCCTGAGCACTGTCCCCCCCCCCCCCGGTAGCCGCTTCTCCTGGTCGGTGGCCTCCATGTCCTACACATAGGCACGCTCATACACACATGCGCCTTTACACACATACATGCCAATGTGCATTCACGCAGGTCTACACACACACACAAGCATACACATACACAACTAAACACACGTAACCGTCTCAGGCTTTGGGGGACAGGAGCCATTTCTAAACACAATAACTCCAATCACTAGGGTCCTGTCGTAGCTTGTGATTGGGAAAAACTTTATTTGAATTCAAAATTTAAGAATTCAAATAATTTTTTCCCCATTTGTTTTAAATTTAGCTCTTAATTATCCGACTGCTCGTGCGTGACGCAAAGGTGGGTAATGTGTTTATCAGTCTATGAATGTATGTCTGTTCCTATGTGACGTTCTAGGGGCTAGACGCCTTAGTCAATTTTGGTAATTCCTACGTCAAACGATTTGTTTGACGTAGACAAATGATTTGTCTACGTCAACCGAAAGTCAAGCACATGTAGCTTTAAGCGGAGTTAAGTTCCTAGAGGGACTAATTATCAGTAGTTGAGACCACCGCAATTTATTTAATAGACCTCACGATACAAACAAACTCTCTCAATGAACTGACAAGATTGCGAAATGTACCGTATCATAATAACTAAGTCAATGAAAATTAACTAAAAAGTGTCAAAAAAAAAAAAATAAATAAATAAATAAAAATAAATAAAAACAAAAAACCCGACTGTGCAAAAACCGAAAAGACTAGAAAGAAAAATGTATAAGGCCAGTAGTTTAGAATGTTATTAAGTACTACTGAATAACTACACCATTTAAATAGTTTAATAAACGTACATAGATAAGACAAATCATAAATTCAAAAGCAGAGTAGAAGGATCAACAGTCTGGGCCCATTCCTTTCTGATTCAAGGAAGCCCGTAAAATTCGAATAAGCCCCGACTGTTGATCCTTCTATTCTGCTTTCAAATTTATGATTTGTCTCATCTGTGTACGGTTATAAAACTATTTCAACGGTGTAGTTATTCAGTAATACTTAATAACATTCGAAACTACTGGGCTTATACATTTTTCTTTTTAGTTTTTTCGGTTTTTATGCAGTCGGGTTTTTTGTTTTAATTTAATAATTTTTTATTGTTAATTTTATTTTAAGAAGATAAACCTAGCATATTATACGACTATGTATTTGCATTTCACAAAATAGGTTTTTTTTGAATGACACATAGCAGGACCCTAAGCAGTTGCCTGCATTGCCTAGCCTGATGCCGCTCTTGATTAACAGCGTATTTTAGACATTTTGAAAAAGAAAGTTCGCATCACCATATAAAAGAAAGTACAATAATTGGAAATAATTGTTTGCAGTCCAATGTTGACCGGAATTAGGATCATTGTCAACAGACGTGCGGCTATTTAAAACACTTTTACTTGCATGTACTAGGTCTCACAAGAAGGTTTATGAACTCGTGCCCTTCAAGAGAGATACATTCTGTTTTTTATGCACTGTGAAGGACAATTTACAGCACCGGGAAGGAAGTTGCACCCAGGACGGGAATCAATCTCACTGCCTGGGGATCCAAATTTTTAATTTTGCCACTTGTTACTTTTGCTTCTCACTGTTTCAATTGGTGTTCTGGTATTTGCAGGGGCCGACTGGGTTCCTTGAGGGTGTCAACCTTGACTCTCAAGGGTGTACTGGTTCGAAGGCGTAAAACAAAGTGGGAGCACTCAAGTTTTGAGGTCGGGGAAACAAAAGGTGCACAGGTTTAAGGGCGCAAAAAAAAAAGGGGGGGGGGCGCACAGGTCAATAAACCACTTAGGGCCGGATTCAAGTGAAACACTACCCAATCGCAAAAAAGACAATCGCAATCGACGAGATTTGCAATCGCTGTTGGCAGTCGAATTCAAGTGAAACAATTTGGACAATCGCAAGTGAGAAGTCGGGGTAGGAGCTACTGGTCGATGATAATAGCATGTACTTGGAGCGATTAACTGATGTCAACCAATGAGAGAATTAGGTTTGAGCTCCCTGGGTTTGAGATGGTTAAAATCGTGATGCAATATTTGTTTTGATGTTGAATTCATGTTCGCTCGCGTAAATTATATATTCCGTGCTATTTTTTTTTCAGCTTTCAGTTCTACAGTTGGAAAAGAAAGCAAACTGGATAAAAAATGTTGCCGTTTAAGAAATGCTCTATATGTTCCACATGCACATTGTATTTGTTTTGAATATCATGCATGATGTTTAAAGGAAAATTACGATTTGATAATCATCCGATGAGAATGAATCTAATGAGGATCAAAGATTTTCAAATAATTTTCTCACAACGACAATTGAATAATACTTAGAGATTTTTTAATTTAAACTGCCTATTGTAATATCTGTTTGATTCGAACATGTTTTTTTTCCCTATGTTGAGTACATTTGCACAAGTAATAAGTAAAAATATGTTTACTTATGAAGCAAAATGAGAGTTTTTGTTAATAGTTTGGGTTATGTACAAGTTTAAATTCAAAAGTTGGAGCCAATTTCTAGAATAGTTACAAATAATCACATTGATAAGATACATCTAGTTTTGAAATGCTGATACACATTGTGCAGAGATAAGTTCTTTTTACTTCAACTAAACACATTTTTACTGTATTTTACTTATTTTAGTTCATATGGATCATAATAGGTCTCTTTGATTTCGTTTAAACAGGTGTGATTGCAGTATATCTTCTTTGTTATTAAGGGAAGTCAGTTGTTTTTTCATCAGTAAAATGTAAACTAATTTCTTGTTACCCTGAAATAAGTGTAGCTTCAAAAAAGAAATTTTATTCAAATGCAAAATTATAAAACTAATTACACCTACATGTACTGTAATACGAACAATGAAAGAACACAGTATGACCAGGGCCGGGCCCGAATCTATGAATTTTGAGGCCCCCTGTCAAAAATCAGCACGGCGGCTAACTGCCTACTAAATTTCTATGTAACTAAGGGCCGGGGGGCACTTTCAGTGGCATGCCCCCCCTCCCCACACACACTGCAGGGTCTGCAAGTATGTAGATCCGGGCCTGACCAAGGCCGCACAGAGGCTAGGAAAGCAGGGGCAGGGTCGTCCAAAGAGACTGACCATGTTATCTTTCCTTTTATTAAAAAAGATAGGAATGTGTTAGTATTTTAAATTAAATCTGTACTAATAATAAAGCTGAAAGTCTCTATGTCTGGATCTCTGTGACTCGCATAGCACTTAGACCATTTGGCCAGTTTTCATGAAATTTAGCAAAGTTTGTAGCATGAGGGTGTGCACCTCGAAGCGATTTTTAAAAAATTCAATTTTGTTCTTTTTCTATTCCAATTTTCAGAAAATTTCTCCAAACAAATTATCACAATGTGGAATAGTAAATTACGAAATCATCATAACGCGGAACTGTAACATGAGCAAGCGAATTGGCGAGAAATTCACCATACATTATTTAAATATAAAGGCGATCCAAATGACCTTTTAATTTTCTACTATGGGCAAAGCCGTGTGGGTACCACTAGTACTGAATAAAAGTAAAAAGAATACATTTTAATGCAGCTAAAGCTCAGTTTAGAGCTCACTGTCATGTCTTCACTCCCGCCCGGCGGGGGATGCCCTGCTCATCCTTCTCTTTGGACAGCCATGTGCCAGGCAAAAACTTTGAAGCTGGCTCACAAGGGGCCTGCTAGCCCTGGAAATGGACACAAAGGGGTGTTTTTGGGCATTGTAGCATAACGAGAAATTTTTTATATGGAGGTGAAGGTTTACTTATAACCGGGGTTGCAGTGTCAGGCCTATTTTAGGTTAGGAGATACAAGTTGGAAGGTTTGAAATTCTAGGAATTTGGAATCTGGGACTATAGCTGTTTCAGGGATACGGAGTAATAGTGGGAATTGGTTTGCTTTTGGGGTAAAAGCAGGGCAGCTGAGAGCCAAGGCGAACCTGTTGTTAGTTTGGTCCCAGCCCCCACTCTCCTCATAAAACTCTGAGCTGTGACCCCTAGTTTTCGACTAGGCTGCAATGGTCTCTCATTGGCCCTGCGTAAACAAGTCTGAGATTTAAAAATTCAAATGCATTGCTGTAATACAATTTTCCCATCACTGCCGCACGTAAAGGCATACATTGGCCTTAAAACCAGCCATGTACTTCATGTAGTATTACAGAGCTACATGCTGTATAACCCGCCACAAGTCGAACCGCAACCATGCTGCGGACACTCACTGGTGAGATAAATTTACCTTGTCTACCAGTTTGTTGGCGTTCTTAGCTCCAATGAGTTGATATCTGCCTCCAGCTCGGTTGTTCACACTATTCCAGACTGATGAGTTCTAATAAGAACCAAACTGCAGTCTTTGGATGTGATAAACGTACTGTCTGGTACAATTGCAGGTTATTCTCTCGTACATCAAGTGCCGGATCCAGGACGAAGGAAGCTTATTGTAATATAACTAGATGCAAAACTCAGCTGCAGCCACCGACTGTGCAAATTTTGAAGTAAATGGGCAAAAACATAGCCATCGAGGATACAATGCTGTTTCCATCCTATCAGAGGCTACGGCAGAAGTTGTTTCTGCACATCTTGTCAGGGGCGGATCCAGACTTGGGAGGGGAACTTTTCTAGCAAGTATGTTTATGGGGGTGGGGGGAGTTATATGAAATTACTCATTAAAAATAACCATAAATATTGAGTTTTACAACGTATCTACTGCTTCTTAATGCCTCTTATGAAAAAAATGTATTCATTACAAGTTCTGAAAGTACAATTCTTAAATAATTAGTTTAAAAAGTTTGTTCATTTTTCTATTTGTATGTGCGTAAAGGAAATAATATTTGCACTAGTGGTTCAACCACAAAAGTTTTATAGAGGGTGCACTTTTAAAATTTTCACCATCTGATAGGGCGGTTGTTGAAAAAAAATGTTGAAATTTTAGTCTTAAGGACGCAGTTTTAGACGGCCTCTAGTGATGTTACGAAAAAGAAAGGTTTGGGGGCCACCTGCGGAAATTAAAGTTTTAAAAACGCAATTATAGGCGATATTTATTGACGGTAGGGTCAGAGATAAGATTTTTTTGGGGGGCTGCCTCCGTTTTTTTGTAAAATAGATTTAAATCGAAAATCCCTCCGCTAAATTTTCTGAAATTGAACTTTCAAAAACGCAGTTACAGTCTAACTTTGACAATACATCGAGCAGTACGGTTCTGGGGCTTTTCCCAAAAAATGTTTCGAAATTGAAGTCCTAGAAAACGAAGTTTTTGAGCGATATTCGGTGGTAAAGGATTTAAACGCTTTCCCCATTAAATTTTTCAAAACCTTAATTTTTTAATGTTCAGATTTTCTACAGGAGCATTCGGACCCTTCTCCGGAAATTTTTCGTTATCGACATCTTAAAAAAATGACTGTAGACCATATTTGGTAACGTCAGGGGTTTGGCAATTTTTCAAAATTGAAGCTCCAAAAAAGCAATTTTAAACGATTCTCGATGTTATTAGAATGCGAGGTGTTAGGTAGTTCTCCCCTTTAAAATTTTCAAAATTGAAGTCCTGAAAACAAGATTTGAGACGCGCTTTAAAGGTATTGACGGAGGAAGCGGACTTCCGACATTATGACGACTTTTTCCAAGGTACGTTCTATTTTTCTTTTTAATTATAGGAAATGTTTTACAAAAACATTCTACTCGGCCTTCTGGGGGATCACGGATCCTGTCGCCCTGTGTCCCCCCCCCCTCCAGCCTCCACCTCTAATAGCACCACTGAATTGCAGTAGCTTTAAATATAATGATCAATCCTTCACCAAATAAATGCAAAAAACAGTTTAAACAGGTTTGTCTTTATTTATTTATTTATTTTTATGCAGGGAAGAGGGGAACATTCCCCAGTTCTCCTCTTTAGATCCGCTTTTGCAATTCTCTCCTATCTTTTTCTTGCGCCTTTCTTCAAGCAAAAGTTCTATATAACTGGAGAACTTCTCTGTGATACGTTGTGAAAATTTTTAAGTACACATGAGAATTTAGAGGAAGGGGAACGTTCCCCCAGTTCCCTTCCAGGGATCCGCCTCTGCTATTGTTTGATCAAATTTTCTGGAGCTTTTCCTCGAGTTTAAGTTCTATAAAACAGAAGATTTTTTCTACACTCTATTGTGAAAATTTTTAGGTATATATGGAGGTTTTGAGGGGAGGAGAAGATTCCCCCAGTTCCCTCCATGGATCCGTTTCTGTTGTTGCCTAATTGCTTTTCCTGGTGCCTTAGTTCACGTTCTAAAGTGTGTGTGTATAGGGGGGGGGGGACATTCCAGCAGTTCCTCTTTTGAAATTCTCTCCTTACTTTTTCTGGCGTCTTTCTTATAGTTCAAGTTTTGAAAAACGGAATTATTTTCCCGTACTCTCTTTTGAAAATTTTTAGGTACACTTGGGATTTTGGACGGGGGAACGTTCCCCCAGTTCCCCTCCCGTGGATCCGCGCCTGCATCTTGTTCGAGCACTTGTCTATTTACTAAAAGGTCTAAATTACCTATAGAACCATTTCTTGTAGTGTATCTGGTTAATACAGTCGAATTTGCTTATAACGAGCCCTGTTTTAACGAGAACTTGGATTTAGCGAGGGAATCAAAAAGCTTTGGCTGGTAGAATGTTAAGCTTATAAGAGCGTAACTCACCTTATCGAGCAAACCCCGCTTCAAGAGAGCAATATTTTTATCAGTCATAAAATTTCTGTCAATTTCCACTGCAGAAAACATTATTCTATTTCTCGAAAAATTTCATTAACATTTTGAATTTAAAAAAAAAGACATAAATCCTGAGAAAAAGTGACACAGCCTTTTTTTAAAAAATTTGTGGAGTTTAGGAGGATTTAGAAATTATATTTGTTGAAGCGAATGTTAAATCATTTCCGAGATATACTTCCAAGGATATTGTAGCTCTAAGCCTTAAGCCTTGGACATACTGTCAGACCGGCTTAATCGAATATCGTCGGTTCCAAGAAATATTATTTGATTAAGCGGGGAAATTTTATTTATCTTTTTAAATTTACAACTTGTCTTAAAACATAATAATAAAAAAACAAGTTTTTAAGGGAAATAATTAGTGTTATTTCTTAAGTTTTAAAAATAAGCTAAATAAACAACAAAAATAATTTCTTATATAAACAAGTATATTACAAGCACGTATGAAAATTATAAAAAGTAGCTTACAACTTCAGTAATGAAATCTTTATTTTTGGCACTTTTTTTTCCAGAACAACATTGTTTTTTGAAAAATTCCATAATAGGCGATTGCTCGCTCAAGATCTTTTTGGGAACACATTTTGACACCCTTTTCCCCTCGTCTACCGTATCTTTCATTAAATATTTGTCAATTTATCATCGTCTAATTGTGTACAATATTTATTTGTGTTATTTAATCAGGTTATCGACTGCGCTATTTTTCTTAATGTAAAGATAGTTGGCAATAAATATTACTTTATAGTTTAACTCGATGCTTGCTTGCGACCGGCTCAACCAGTTAACCGATCACGTGCTTTAATCAACCAATCAACAGCTTAAAATGGTAACCGAAAGATGATAGAACGTTGCGGTTAGTAACCCGTTACTCACCGATCGACCGGTGAGGTTCGTCGAATGCAAACAATAAGTGTTCTTACTTAATTTTTTTCTAATGAATTCAAAATGTTTCTCATCAAAATTGCTTGTGAAAAGCTGATTAATATTTTTTTGATTATCCGGGGAAATTATTCGATTAAGCGGGGATCTTTAGTATTGCATCTATGGTCAAATATTCGGTTCCAGGAGGTTTTATTCGTATAAACGGGTTATTCGTTTATCCGTTACCCGATTAAGCGGGGGCTTACAGTATTCAATAGTTTCTAAAGTGCAGAAAAAATTCGAACTATTTTAAGCCGCAGATGCCATTGGCGATGTTCTTCATATCACAAAATCCTTGAAAAAATAACAAGAAAGAGAGAAATAAGACAGTTCAAAGAAAATAGCTAACTTTGGTGTTGTATTGAAATATAAAAATAACTCCAGTATGTATAAATTTTCATGATTTTTTTCCACAAACCCTTTTTTTTTTACGAGCAATCTGGTATATATAACAAGCAAATGCTGCAGTCCTCTTTGCACTTGTTTTCAGTGAGTTGGACTGTACTACATATATGGGAGCAAGGCCCTTGCTACAGGCGGCAACTTTCTGAAAGGCGGCAAAATTCACCTAATTATTTTCTTCAAATTTGTTCAAACTTGATATAAAAGCTTGAAGGTAGATGGGTAAGGGACTAGTGATGGGCATAATCGAATCACTCGAGAACTCTTATTGTCACGAATTCTTGGTTATTGATTGACTCAGCTGGAGTTTCTCGATTTCAAAAGATCTGGATTATCAATCGCTCAAGTTCCTCGATTTGGAAAGAGATTGATTATCAAAAAGGTCTCGATAATGCCCATCACTAGTGAGGGCATCAGTTTTCAACATTTGCCACAGACATATAAAAATAACAGAAAAATTAAACATCTGGCACTGCTCGCTTTTCACTATCACCCCCCTCCCAAATCCAGTATTAAACGGACTGAATTCGAAATTTGCCCCCCCTTGTCTGACTACGTTTTGCATATGCACCTTTTGTGAAGTACTGCCATTATTTTTTTCCTCATTGGAAAAAAAAAACAACGAGATTTGGATCGTCATTTATTTTTTCATTTATTTACAGCGAAATATTTCTGCCAATTACTTTTTTTTAAATCATGGATATGCAGTACATATATGTTACTGCAAAACACCAAAATTAAAGAATGTCGACTTTTACTGACGATTCACCAGAAATATTAAGAATATCACCGATGCCTTTGGTATGTGTAATGTTTGATATGCACTGACTAGTGTCGACATTTACCAGACTTTCACAATTTACCTTTTAATGGGAGTACAATGCATGTCATAGTAGGAACTTAATGCCAGGGCCATGTAGCTAAGTTTGATGCATTTTGTTATTGTACCATAATGCGCAAGTAAATGCAATTTTAGCAAATAATTGAAAAAAATACTAAGCCTAGAATTGAGATTTTATATTAGTAAGATAGTGAACGTTAAACAAATTTACTCACTTTCAACAATCTCTTTTCTTTTTTCTTTCTCAACTAGTATAGTACTAACTAGTAAAATTACAACAATGAAGAGAATTTAATTATAATTTCTCATCACCGTCGTAATTCAACTCGTATTGTTGTTCAGCCTGGAAAAAAAATTCCGTTGATTTCTTCAAAACGACGAAGTAGTATAATGACTATGCAGAATTATTATGCCATCAAGTATTAAGTCATAATTAAAATAAGTACTGCATTTGTGGATGGAAAACAATGTTAAATTGAAGAAGTATTGCATATTTTAAGTAAATAAAACCAATTTTACTTCCAATGTAAAATGAAAGCCTACTGCAAAAATGCTACGGTAAACAAAAAAACGAGTATTGCATTGAGTTGCCAATTTAGAATTGAAAAATTTTCAACAATAACATTCCATTAATTTCTAAAATCAACTTTTGCATTTCCAAAACAGACGCCATTGATGTTTTTTCTGCACTATGCGAGGGATTTTCTAGACTTTACAAGAGCTCGAGAGCAATTGCAAATTTTGCGAGGGAATCGGGACTGAAGACAATCGCAATGTTACACTTGAATTCAAATTGGGGATATGGCGATCGCATCGGTGCATTGCGATCGGCCGTGTTTCACTTGAATCCCTGTGTAAGCCAACAAAAAAAGTCATACTTAATAGTGCTGCCCATCTGTGTTTCATTAAAGAGAAATAAAAACATATGCAGCGATTTTTGGAGTTTTAAAGAAAAAGCTTTTTTTTTTTAAAGAAATTTTTAAAATTGGGTGGTCCTTTTTTTGTGACCACCGCGCCGGAAAGGGTTAATAGCAGTAACAGGTGCGTTTCAAAAGTTTTTCTATTTTGAAAAATTATTTTTTTTTTCAACTTATGCAGCTGCGTATTTTAATGGAAAATGAAAAGTTAAAAAAAAAGCGCACTAATTGTACTGCTGTGAAGAATCTCATGCAGAAAGAATTATCTCAAAACATTTAAATGCGAATTGGCAATCGGGAGGAAACTTCTCCACAGTTTTAACATTGACTTCGTGACTTCCGAGGCTCTCTCCAGCGGCACTAAAAGGGGTAAAACAATCGTTGGATTTGAACTACAAACAAGAGCTTACATTCACAGTACTTCTAATTTATGAAGTTCTGCGATTCCGAAGTCTTAAGCTTGAAAGAAAATTTGTTGGAAGTAAGAAAACTATTAAATCATTCCGGCCCTAAATTGTTGTGGCGACATTTAATGTAATACTTTAAAAGTAGGAATTATGACGCGAATTCGTAAGAAATGCTCCTCGACCCCCGTTGAGTATCCCTGGCGAAAGGTGGGAATGTGGGAAAAGAGATTTATAGGACGGACATGAAAGGTATTATACATGCATATGGGGTTACATCTTAGGTGCAACAATCCCAATTTTTTAAGTTACGAAATTCATTTCATCAATCGTGATAAACGGTTTTCATATACTTATACAACAAAAGAAAAAGATATTACTGGGTGGATAAAAAGTTATTACTAATCGAAGAGATTTGTATACAGAATCCGTTTACTTTTTGAATTTCACAGGAGAGAAAAACTCTTTCCGTCTCGAATTACTTCATTTTTCTTGCAATGTGGGGTGAAAAGAGCAAGTCAATCAATCTGTCAATTGCGTACCTACAAGATTATCAACCTGGTTGTCGTTGAACCCGCGGGTTCTCTGCAAATTTAAACAGCAGATCCACAAGTGCTCACTAATTCAAAGCATCAAAAGAGTTAAATTTTTTTAATTAAGACAGAATTCCTGAAGACTTTTTTGCTTGTAAAAGAAAAATACATTTTGTAATCAACGAGACGTCACGTCTACAAATAAAGTAATAAAAACGTCCCTCACTTCAATCGGCGTTCGTTCTTCTTTCACTCTACATTAGATTAGCGAACAAGCTGATGGTTTTCCAGACAAAGGTTCTTTATCGCTGAAAATGGCGCGTTTGTGCCCAAAGATTGGGAACATAATATAAGGATGGCAAAGCAAGTAAACCCAAAAGAGTTCTTTTAGCAAACCAAGGGTTGGCTCCACATTAATATGTTTGGAAATAGGGTTTACAATTTCATCATACTATCACCAAACAGGCAACCGGCTTCGTTTCAAAACGTAGAAGCAATTTTCACCCGTCATACCTTGACGTGTGACTTTCTAGTGATAAATAACGATGAAAAAGTGTTTTTGCTTTTTGATGAAACGGTTCCCCCAAAGAAACAGAAAGCTCAAAAGATTCCTAAAGGTTTCGGTCTAAGTACGTGATAAATGAAAAATACTTCGGATTAAGCAAGTTTTGACAAATAAATTGACCTTCCAAACACCCTTTTCTTCCCAAAATATCTCTTCAATTCATGTGGCACATCAATAAATAATTGTATGCAAAAGTTTGATAAATCATTCAAATGTTTTTGAAAAATGATATGAAATGTGGATTCCTCAACAGGGACATTCATACATACGAGCTGATGTGTGCATCACATGACTTCCTTTTACACCAACTTAATGTTATTTCACCCATTATTGGCAATTTTAATGTGATTCAGTAGTTAACTCTTTAAATATCACCAACAATGGCAAATTGAAACCAGATTAAAAAATTTGTTGGCAACAAAACTTGGCCGCCCAAAAGACTGGCGATATATCGCTAAGTGTCCGCCAAATTATAGCACCACTTCATTTTACATCGAAATTAACAACGATTTCCCTCCAAAAAAGGGGGCAAAAGACCCCCTTTAGAGCATCCGAATGCAACCAAAAAGGAAGGTGCACAACTAAACCCCACTAGGAGTCTACTTACCAAATTTCAACTTTCTAGGACTTTCCGTTCTTAAGTTATGCGACATACATACACACATATGCACATATATACGACATACAGACGTCACGAGAAAACTTGTTGTAATTAACTCGGGGATTGTCAAAATGGATATTTCGGGTGTCCTAGGCATATATCCCACGTGTGGTCGGGTTGAAAAAAAAAAAAAAAAACTCAACATTCATTCGGGGGTGAGCAAAATGGAAATTAAGGCCGATTTTTGAGTGAAAAATCTTTTCGCGAATACAATTCTTCCTTTTTTGTAAAAAGGAAGTAAAAAGGAATAACTTTTAAAAAATTTGAAAAGTGAGGAATTTTAATGTGTATCTTGATTTAGTAGGGGGAATGTGGGGCAAATAGTTCAGATAACTCAGTTTTTTCAAATTGAACAAATTAGAAATTTGTTCTGAAAATTACAGTAGCTAAAGAGAGATCAATGTATTTTGCCATAAAAACTCGCATTAGAACATTTATTTTTGATTTTTGGCATTAAATTTGTATTTCCAAAAAAAGTTGTAAAATTTTCCCTTATTTTTCTACGGATCAAAGTGAAAAAATTAAATATTTTTCTAATGAAAAAATTTTTATTCAAACCATTAAGATATTTTTTGGTCAAATAAACAAGCAAATAAAATAATGAATAAATAAAAAAATGAAATGCAACAAGAATCGAATACATGAAACCTATTAAATGTTCATATTTTGACTATTGGATATTGTTAATTGACTCTCAAAACTAAAAAAATTCACCATCGCCGAATTTTTAAAACACCGTGATTGATTTTTAATGATCCACGCGCAAAAGTGCGTTCTTCTGAAACGTCACGAGCTTACGTCACAGGGCACTAATGGGCAGCCTTTCGCCGAAGATCCCTTGTTTTCGTTGCGGACATTTTGAGCGCGCTGATATTTTTATTTTTTTAGAAATTCAATAATCCTTTTGAACACTCTATGGAGGCCGGATTCGTCAAAACTCAATCTAATAACCTTCCTCAAGTAAGATCAGTGATGGTATTCGAATATTTCCGAGAGGATAACAGGTTTAATGTTCCAGAAACGCGAGGAGTTAATGCGAGGAGGCAAGCCTTACGTTTCGTCTTCGAAGCGAACTGCACGTCCTTCGGCTTCTTCCCGCGGTTAGAGCCACTAAATAGATAGGCCGACGCATCAGCTTAAGTTTAGCCATTTTGAATCGGATTTTTCATTGTTGCACTGCTAGGGTTACCACAGCAAAGTTTTGGATTTCGCCAAATTTGCCGAAAATAATATTTTATTTAATAAAACAATTCAGGTACTGCTAATAATTGCTCACAGTGAACAATCACCAAACGCGATAACTCGCCAGAAAACACAACCACTCAAACACGCGCTCCGATCCGAAATGGCTAATCTTAAGCTGATGCGTCGTCTCGTTATATATACGGGGCCTTATACGTGGCAGAAGAGCGCATGATGTCACTTCCTGTGCCATTTGACGTCACAAGCGCTTGAACTTTAAAAATTAATTTTAAAAAAAATCTACTTATCGTATCGCAAAATTTTTTTCACCTATGATTTTCATACATGTTACTCTATCATATAAAAATAAAATTGAAAAATCGAAAACTTCCCTAACAGTTAATACAGCGAAAACAGTAAAAGAAAATAAGCCAATGAATGAATAAATATAAGGCAATTATTCAATGAAGGAATGTAAATGAACTAATTGTTTAAATGAATATGTAAGTGATCTTGATAAAAAATTGAATAAGTAAAAAAAAATACAACTATTTCACTTTACCCCGCATGCACCTGACTAATTGCGTAAAGGGACCAATAAGCTCAATATTAAACAAATAAATGCGGCACTGAATATTAGTAAGTCCCAATTAATATTTCAAATGTTGTTAACAAGAACTTTATCATGTAATAATGGCAAAAAATAAATTTTTCACTTAAATCAAAATATTACAATATCAGTGTCAATTTTTGAAAATGGCTTGTTACTCTTCCTTTTACAAAAAAAAAAAAAAAAAAAAAAGAAAAGAAAAGAAATGTATTGTATTCGCAAAAAAAAAAAAAAAAAAAATTCAATTGAAAATCGGCCTTAATTTCCATTCTTCTCACCCCAAAATGAATGTTGAGGTTTTTTTTTTTTTTTTCGATCCGATCACACGTGGATATATGCCTAGGAACGTACAGATACCAGAAATATCCATTTTGACGGCCGGTGTATTTTAAGTATTTCTGCCTTAGCCCTGGCTTTAGAGCGGTAACTTACTACAAAACACTCGAATTAATTACAACGAATTTTTCTCGTGATGTGCGTATGTGAGTATGTATCTCGTATTACTCAAAAACAGAATGTCCTAAAAAAGTTCAAATTTGGTACGTAGACACCTAGTGGGGTCTAGTTGTGCACCTTCCCTTTTGGTTGCATTCGGATGTTCCTAAGGGGATCTTTTGCCACTTTTTGGGGGGGAAATCATTGTTAATTTCGATGTAAACTCAAGTTGTGTTGTAATTTAACGGGACACTTGGCGAACTATCGCCAGTCTTTTGATGGCCAAGTTTTATCGCCAACTTTGCGACAAATTTGGGCATTTTTTTTTTTAAATTTGGTTTCAATTTGTCTACAGTTGGTGATATTTAGAGGAGCAAACAATTGAATCACATTAAAATTGCCAATAATAGGGAAATCGTACTAAATTGGAGTAAAAGGAGAGTCGTATCATCTAGTTCACACATCAGCTAGTTTTTTCATATTTTTTGATCTTCGGAGGTATTTTTTCTTCACTGGAATAGACTACATGTCCTAGGTGCCGCTAAAAGCAGAGTAAATATTTCACCATTTCACTTTACCCCGCATTCCCCTACTACATGATAGATATTTTCAGTTTAACTTACTGTTCCGTCACAAATGAAATAAGATGTTTGTTTCTGGCTTTTCGCTTACTCTGTGTCGTGTTCTGCTCCATAAATTCCTTAAAATTGTATTTGCAGGTGGGCCACTTTCTGCTGCTCCAAATCATTTTTAACATTTAAAAGTTATCACTGCACGTCTAAACCGGAATATTTTAAAAATACCTAATTAAAGACTATTTTGATAAACTTACTATTTTATAAATTAACTAATAGTTTGGTGTTTTAAACTAGGCTCCGACTAACGTAATTTTGAATCATTGACGGACAAGACAAAAATTATGGGGGAAAAAAAATACTTCATTTACTTTTTTGCTTTCCCTTAAATTTTCGAAAAAGAGTTTGATTCTTTTTGAAAAACAATTTTAAATAATCGCACTTTCTACGAAATTCGTTTTTAAGTTAAAAAAAAAAAAAAGAAGATTATGACAGCTACTTATACAAATACAAAAGTGACGACCAGCAACAGGCTCTGGGCCCAGCAAGACTGGTCCTAGTCAATTTACAATCCCCAGTGAAGATCAATGGCCCTCTTAAAACTGTCTACTCCTTTGCTCATTACCACCTCTTCCGGTAAGCTGTTCCAAGGTTCCACTACCCTGCTAAAATAGTAATTTTTCCTAACATCCATATTAGCCTGAGATTTAAATAGCTTAAAACAATGACCCCTTGTCCTGTTTTCAGTGCTAAACTTCAGCCCCGTAACATCTTTCATTTTAATAAGTTTAAACAACTGAATCATGTCCCCTCGGTCTCTTTTTTGCTCAAGACTGTACATTTTTAGCCTAATAAGCCTGGAATCATAGTCTAAATGAGAAAGTCCATTTATTAGCCTTGTAGCTCGCCTTTGAACCCTTTCCAATACATTAATGTCTTTCTTAAGATAAGGAGACCAAAACTGAACAGCATACTCCAAATGAGGTCTTACCAAACTTCTATATAAGGGCAGAAGAACTTCTTTAGATTTGTTTGAAATAGATCTTTTGATAAACCCAAGCATCTTATTGGCCTTGTTACTAGCAATGCTTCACTGTTGGCTAAACTTTAAATCCTGACTTATTAAGACCCCCAGATCAGTAACTTTGTCTGCCTGACTAATGACTGAATCTTGCAAATAATAACTCGTACACTTATTTCCATGCCCTAAATGTAGCACTTGACATTTCTCAACATTAACAGCCATACCCCATTTATCAGCCCACTCCGTAATATGATCTAGATCCTCTTGCAGCTGTTTTGCTTGTTCTTCATTTTCTACAGGCCCCATAACTTTGACATCATCAGCAAAACAATTCATCTTCCCAGAAATATTTTTGTGAATATCGTTCATAAAAAACAGTGAACAAAACAGGCCCTAACACTGATCCTTGAGG
Source organism: Uloborus diversus (assembly GCF_026930045.1). Taxonomy (NCBI): domain Eukaryota; kingdom Metazoa; phylum Arthropoda; class Arachnida; order Araneae; family Uloboridae; genus Uloborus; species Uloborus diversus. The sequence goes on from NC_072739.1 coordinate 13,031,025, forward strand.
AACCCCGCTTAAAACCTCACTCCAATTAGAATATTTTCCCCTTACAACTACCCTTTGTTTCCTTCCGGTCAGCCAGTTTTTTACCCAAATGAAAGTTTTAACTCATATTCCTATATCAGCTAATTTGCTAAGTAGAGCAACATGCGGTACCTTATCGAAAGCTTTTTGAAAATCAATGTAAACAACATCTACAGGTTTCTTATTGTCCAAAGCCATGGTAACTTTGTCATAGAAATGTAATAAACTAGTTGCGCAAGATTTACCTTTCCTGAAACCGTACTGAAAACTAGTCAATAGATTATTAGTCTGTAGAAAATTTACTATCTTAATTTTTATCAATGTTCAAAAATTTTGCAAACCACCGAAGTTAGACTCACAGGTCTATAATTTCCCGCACTCCCTTTAGACCCTTTCTTGAAGAGCGGTGTAATGTTAGCCAGCTTCCAGTCTTCTGGCGCTGTCCCCGAGTTATAAGAAGCATTGAAAATATTTACGATTACATCTGCTAATTCCTCCGCACATTCAACTAAAATTTTTGGATAAATATTATCAGGTTCCGGAGCTTTAGTCTCTTTAATTTTTTTCAAATGAAGTTAAACGTCATCCCTGGAAAATACAAAGTCATCAAGCTGTACTATAGCTTGTGTCTTGTTGGTGTCAACTGTTGAGATACAGTTATCGTTGAAAACACTTGAAAAAAAGTTATTAAGAACATTAGCAATATCACTATCGTCCTGAATTAAAATTCCGTTCTCATCAACCAGTGACCCAATATGACTATTTCGAACTTTCCCCGAATTAGCGTATGCAAAAAACCTCTTGAGATTCCTGTTTATGTTATCTGCCGGTCTTTGCTCCAACTCTCTTTTCTGAATCCGTACCAAATACTTAAATTTACGCCTTGCCTTACAATATTGGAGCCTATCTGCACTGTGACCAGTTTCTCTAAACCTATGAAAAGCAGCTTGCTTGTAATTTAGAGCATCTTTAGTTTCCCTGGAGAACCACATTGGCCAAATTTTAGTGTTGACACCCTTTCTCCTAAAAGAAACGTGATCCCCAACCGTTTTCGCTAGCTTTTCCTTAAACTCTGCCCACTGAAGATTACTTAATACTTTTTGAATGATGAAGAAAGCAATCTATTTTTTCTATGCTCTAAAGGTGTTGTATATGAGTTTTTACTACTACTAATACTAACTACAAAAATATGGCCATATACCTGCAATCCTATGACGGCCTACATTTATATATTTTTAAATTTCTTTTAAACTAAATCGCATTGGTGGTGTTTAGCAAATTCAGCCAGCACTTTTCAGTGCTGAATGTATAATCTTTCTAAGCCGAGGTAAATCTCGCCCCCCCCCCCCCCCCCCACAGTTCCGGCACTGTCAGCGTAGTTCTCTTCAACTTCCCCGAACTGTAAACTAAATAACACATTCTAAATCCTAATTGGGGCCGTGGTATCCCGATCGGTAGAGTGTCGGATTCGGGGCCGGAGGGTCCTGAGTTCGAACCTCGATGGTCGAAGATCCACAGTCGTCATTAAACGGGACTGAGCGACGTTAAATATGCTCGTGGTTTCAATGTCCTCCAAGTGAAACTATACCTCTCGGGGTGCTAACACCAGGTTGCTATTAGCTCCTGGTCTAGTTCTAAATTCTCATTAACTGTTCGATCCGGTGATGGTGCTGCCATCTATCGGTATAAAAAATAATGGAGGCAAGGCTCTTAGAATGCAGTCCTCTACATAAATACAGCTGTAGTCATTTGTGACTCGGAATCGAAATCCTAATTTGGATTCAACGACAGCATTAAATTCTTAAAACAAGCGAGTGAAAATTTTTGAGATGAGACGTATGAGCGCAATCTCTTTACCCACAAATGCATTGGTGTGGGAAGGAAATAGAATGAAAAATGAATCAGCCAAAAGTTTTTCATTAAAATTTTGATTAGGGGAAGAAAAAATGTTCAGAATTTCTTCATATTACTTGAAATTTAAAAATTTCATGGGAACTCTTTAATTTCTGCATTTTTGCTATGAGTTCCTGCGCTTTAGCGAGGGAAGTCATGCGAATTTATCTCTACATTAGATAAAATGAAATCTCCAAAAAGCGACTGGTTGTGTAAACGCGCAAAACTCGAGAACTATCCAGCCGATTTCGCTGAAATTTTCACAGTATCTTTCTTTTAGCACCGGAAAGGTTTGCAGACCGGTTGGAAAAAGAATGTAAGGAATGATGAGTAGTTCTTTTTTTATTTCAATTTTGGCCACCTTCCAAATAAAAGAAAAAAATTGAAATTACTTGCTCATATTAATATTACGTATCGTTGAAAGGGTTGAATTTTCCGCGTTCTACGCAATTTGTTTCAGTGCTCCAACTTAATTACGACGGGAGTTATTTGCGTATTTAGCTCGAAGTGTTTTAGGCTTAGCTGTAATTTAGGGACTTCTACTCTCTTCATTAAATACATCAATAAAAAGAGAAGGAATTATCCCACAGTTTTCTTTTTGACACCATTGGAAAAAGTGATATTTTTTACTCCAGATCTATCTCAGCCTATGGTCGAAAAAATAAGTTTCTATTTCCAAAGGAAAAAAAGTTACAAGCCTTTTTAAATCAAGTTCGAAAAATCTCATCTCCATTCAATTTGATAACCATTTTACTTTCGCGTTTCCACGGTTACGCTTTTTGAATCCGGTGTGTCTTTCCATCTTAATTTCGTAAACTTATTTTATTTTGTGTTTCCATGGTTACGCTTTTTTAAATCCATCTTCCTCATTTTAATTTCTTAAAAGTATTTTAATATCCGTCATCATTGTTTGGAAGGGAAAATTTGCATGGATGTTTTTTTGTTTATTTTATTTAAGCCTGATTATTGAATAAACGTCACTTGACACAATTTTTATTTTCAAGGTAGATCGGTCAAAGCCGGGCAACTCAGCTAGTGTACGTATATACAGTGTCTTCCATTTTAACCTGCAAAACCTCTATTTTCGCAACCGTTAGTCCTAGATTCATGCTTCCAATTTCAAAAATGTTCAAAATCAGATGCAGGGTTAAGGTACTGGAAGTTTGAAGCAAAAATTTCAATGAGTCCAAATATACGAAATTTAACTTTTAATACTGGCCTTAGGTCCCCTAACTTATGTTTAGGGAAATAATCTCCATTGAAAAATAATTCAAACACAAAAAGTGACATTACTGCAACCAATATTCACCGAGATATGAAACGCAGCGTTTTGTGACTTACACCACTTTACACTCGCGGCCAATAACACATTTTGGGGGAGCGGTTAGTAACAAGGGTTTAAAATTAAATGTTTGCACAGGGTGTGGTTTTTCAAATTGATTGAGGTTTGGTAGTGTACCAAGACATAACATTTGCATTTATTTTTGAATAGCAATGCAAAAATATAAATCCTTTTTTTTTACTTCCACGACCTGTCATTCATCTGAAAGGACGATAAGTTCCAATCTCATCTTCTATATTTTCCCTTAAAACTTTGAACTGGAATATCTTCATTGAAAAATATTACAAACACAAAAATATTGACATTTTTGCGACCAAAACTGAACTAGATATTCGAGTTCAAAGTTTTAAGGGACCATATAGAAGACGAGATTGGAATTATCGCCCTTTCAGAAGAATGACAGGTTGTGGAGGTAAAAAAATAAAGTATTTATATTTTTCATTGCTATTTAAAAATAAATGCAAATGTTATGCCAGAATTCGAAAAAAAAAAAAACACTGCAAAACCTCAATCAATTTGAAAAACCACACTCTGTGCACACATATTCTTCCGTTATTGAAGGCGCGAGTAAAGTGGGGTAAGTCACAAAACGCTGCGTTTCACATCTCGGTGAATATTGGTCGTGCTAATGTCAAACTTTTTGTGTTGGAATTATTTTCAACGGAGATTATTTCCCTAAAAATAAATTAAGGGACCTAAGGACCGTATACGAGTTAAATTTTGTATTTTTTAACCACTTTTATTTTTGCTTCACAATTTCAATGTCTGAACTCTAAAATGTAAGAGTTGAGAAATAAAGTAATTGAAACGGGGCACTAAAAAGTAATATTAATCGAAGCTCGATTTCACAAATTCCGCATATGAGAAAAAAAATAACAAAAAATCATGCATTCGAGATTAATAAATACTGTGGAAAAACATCAAAGAAACAAACTAGGTCTATACGTGAGCTGCATAGCCTCTGAGTCTGCCGCCTAATCTCGCCGGGGAGTTACAAATTAAACAATGCTTTCTCGGAAACGGTAAAAATAATACTTAATAAAATAAATTCGTAAATTGCACGAAAAATATACTTTCTTTCATATATTAGATATTGAAGAAAGTAAGAATACTGTAATTTTTCGTTGCTTTGTTTTAGTGTTATTGTGATATCAATACAAATTACAAATTGTTTTTAAGCAAGTACTTTAAATGAATAATTACTACAATATTATTATAAAATATTTTTGTGAATATCGTTCATAAAAAAAATGAACAAAACAGGCCCTACACTGATCCTTGAGGAACCCCGCTTAAAACCTCACTCCAATTAGAGTAATTTCCCCTTACAACTACCCTTTGTTTCCTTCCGGTCAGCCAGTTTTTTACCCAAATGAAAGTTTTCCCTCATATTCCTATATCAGCTAATTTGCTAAGTAGAGCAACATGCGGTACCTTATCGAAAGCTTTTTGAAAATCAATGTAAACAACATCTACAGGTTTCTTATTGTCCAAAGCCATGGTAACTTTGTCATAGAAATGTAATAAACTAGTTGCGCAAGATTTACCTTTCCTGAAACCGTACTGAAAACTAGTCAATAGATTATTAGTCTGTAGAAAATTTACTATCTTAATTTTTATCAATGTTCAAAAATTTTGCAAACCACCGAAGTTAGACTCACAGGTCTATAATTTCCCGCACTCCCTTTAGACCCTTTCTTGAAGAGCGGTGTAATGTTAGCCAGCTTCCAGTCTTCTGGCACTGTCCCCGAGTTATAAGAAACATTGAAAATATTTACGATTACATCAGCTAATTCCTCCGCACATTCAGCTAAAATTTTTGGATAAATATTATCAGGTTCCGGAGCTTTAGTCTCCTTAATTTTTTTCAAATGAAGTAAAACGTCATCCCTGGAAAATACAAAGTCATCAAGCTGTAATATAGCTTGTGTCTTGTTGGTGTCAACTGTTGAGATACAGTTATCGTTGAAAACACTTGAAAAAAAGTTATTAAGAACATGAGCAATATCACTATCGTCCTGAATTAAAATTCCGTTCTCATCAACCAGTGACCCAATATGACTATTTCGAACTTTCCCCGAATTAGCGTATGCAAAAAACTTCTTGAGATTCCTGTTTATGTTATCTGCCAGTCTTTGCTCCAACTCTCTTTTCTGAATCCGTACAAAATACTTAAATTTACGCCTTGCCTTAGAATATTGGAGCCTATCTGCACTGTGACCAGTTTCTCTAAACCTATGAAAAGCAGCTTGCTTGTAATTTAGAGCATCTTTAGTTTCTCTGGAGAACCACATTGGCCAAATTTTAGTGTTGACACCCTTTCTCCTAAAAGAAACATGATCCCCAACCGTTTTCGCTAGCTTTTCCTTAAACTCTGCCCACTGAAGATTACTTAATACTTTTTGAATGATGAAGAAAGCGATCTATTTTTTCTATGCTCTAAAGTTGTTGTACATGAGTTTTTTTTTTTTTTTTTTTTTTTGGTGCTCTATTGAACTTTAGTTAGCTAACTACAAAAATATGGCCATATCCCTGCAATCCTATGACGGCCTACATTTGTACATTTTTAAATTTCTTTCAAACTAAATCGCATTGGTGTTGTTTAGCAAATTTTAACTTTTCAGTGCTGGCTCTACAATCTTTCTAAGCCGAAGTAAATCTCGCCCCCCCCCCCCCCCACAGTTCCGGCACTGTCACTTTGGGGGAAAAATTTCAACAAAATATGCAAGGCATTAAAATATTCAAAAGAAATGAACTAGCACCTCAATCCTATCACAAAGTACGATATTGAATTTTAAACCTATTCCTTTTTAGTAACAACAGCTCCGTAGCCATAAATGGTTTGCATAGCCGAACTACATATTTATTCGGTGCGAATCAGTAACCTAACAAAGGGAGGGAGGCGGGGAATTCCTCTATGAAGAAGTAAGATTTACAGCAGTAACAGGGTGCGCATCGAAAATTTTCTATTTAAAAATTATTTTTTCACTTCATTCAGCTGCGTTAATCCCAATTATAAATAATTATTAATCACTATACACAGACATCGCAGTTTTATCTGATTGAGAGTGGCAGAAATATATGAAAATAAATGAGCCGAGAGGAAACGCAGATTCCAGAGCAATATCCTGAACGCAGAATTTTTCTTCTTCTGATCATAGAAAATTGGTAAAACTAACCTTCCGAACATGTCATCCATCGAAATTAATTTTTAATGGCTACGCTGTTGAAGGATGAATAATAAAAACCAAATCATAGAACAGCGCCATCTGTTGGAAGTAAAGGCAGAATGAAAAGCAAAGAATTAATTTTAAAAATAATGTAAACATAATGGGATAAGAAAATGACAGTTGAAAGCAATTGCATAGATGCATATATAGATATACATTACTCAGAAATATTAGTTCGGATTACAAACCGAAGAATACCTTGATTTTGTCCACAAAAGAATTTATAAATCCAGAATCAATGTGTGACAGACCCTTGGAATTATTTAAAAAGAATAAAAAGAAAACACATGAGGTAACCATTTCCTTTTTGAAGTAGAATCAATGTAGCCCCCCCCCCCCCTCAGCTCCTTCCGTCGAGGAAAAGGGCTTACTGAATAACGACGCGGAAATTCAATCAGCCGAAATTTACTCACACCCGCAAATGCCAAAGTTTACCGCCCTTCGGCCTTTAAAAACCAGTCGCAGTCCCATTGGGTGGGAAAACTGCTTATCTTTAAACACTGCCCCTGCGAAAAGACTAAAGTTACTATATTTTCCCACGAAAAAGCAGTAAATTATTTAATTTGAACTAGTAGTTCAAAAGGCTGATATAGTTAAGAAACTTTGTGGATTTAGAGGCCACACTGCCGGGTTTGAAAGACCGAATTAGCGATTTCTTACAGGTCTCCTCAAGTTTGAAAGAGGCCTGTAGCATCGAAGAGTGAATGTTGTAAAATGTGCACTTAATTAAAGATCAATCAAATTGTAATATATATTACATGCCGTTCCAAAAAGAACTGGTAAATCTTTATTGCGAACTATTTGCAGATATTCTGCATTCAGCGTAGTTCTCTTCAACTTTCCCGAACTGTAAACTAAATCACACATTCTAAATCCTAATTGGGGCCGTGGTAGCCCGATCGGTAGAGTGTCGGATTCGGGGACGGAGGGTCCTGAGTTCGAACCTCGATGGTCGAAGATCCACAGTCGTCATTAAACGGGACTGGGCGACGTTAAATATGCTCGTGGTCTCAATGTCCTCCAAGTGAAACTATACCTCTCGGGGTGCTAACACCAGGTTGCTATTAGCTCCTGGTCTAGTTCTAAATTCTCATTAACTGTTCGATCCGGTGATGGTGCTACCATCTATCGGTATAAAAAAATAATGGAGGCAAGGCACTTAGAATGCAGTCCTCGACGTAAATACAGTTGTAGTCATTTGTGACTCGGAATCAAAATCGAAATCCTAATTTGGATTCAACGACAGCATTAAATTCTTAAAACAAGCGAGTGAAAATTTTTGAGATGAGACGTATGAGCGCAATCTCTTTACCCACAAATGCATTGGTGTGGGAAGGAAATAGAATGAAAAATGAATCAGCCAAAAGTTTTTCATTAAAATTTAGATTAGGGGAAGAAAAAATGTTCAGAATTTCTTCATATTACTTGAAATTTAAAAATTTCATGGGAACTCTTTAATTTCTGCATTTTTGCTATGAGTTCCTGCGCTTTAGCGAGGGAAGTCATGCGAATTTATCTCTACATTAGATAAAATGAAATCTCCAAAAAGCGACTGGTTGTGTAAACGCGCAAAACTCGAGAACTATCCGGCCGATTTCGCTGAAATTTTCACAGTATCTTTCTTTTAGCACCGTAAAGGTTTGCAGACCGGTTGGAAAAAGAATGTAAGGAATGATGAGTAGTTCTTTTTTTATTTCAATTTTGGCCACTTTTCAAATAAAAAAAAAATTGAAATTACTTGCTCATATTAATATCACGTATCGTTGAAAGCGTAGAATTTTCTGCGTTCTACGCAATTTGTTTCAGTGCTCTAACTTAATTACAGCGGGAGTTATTTGCGTATTTAGCTCGAAGTGTTTTAGGCTTAGCTGTAATTTAGGGACTTCTACTCTCTTCATTAAATACATCAATAAAAATAGAAGGAATTATCCCACAGCTTTCTTTTTGACACCATTGGAAAAAGTGATATTTTTTACTCCAGATCTATCTCAGTCTACGGGACGATAAGTTCCAATCTCATCTTCTGTATTTTCCCTTAAAACTTTGAACTCGAATATCTTCATTGAAAAATATTACAAACACAAAAAAATTGACATTTTTGCGACCAAAACTGAAGGAGATGTTCGAGTTCAAAGTTTTAAGGGACCATATAGAAGACGAGATTGGAATTATCGCCCTTTCAGAAGAATGACAGGTTGTGGAGATAAAAAAATAAAGTATTCATATTTTTCATTGCTATTTAAAAATAAATGCAAATGTTATGCCAGAATTCGAAAAAAAAAAAAAAAACACACACTACAAAACCTCAATCAATTTGAAAAACCACACTCTGTGCACACATATTCTTTCGTTATTGAAGGCGCGAGTAAAGTGGTGTAAGTCACAAAACGCTGCGTTTCACATCTCGGTGAATATTGGTCGTGCTAATGTCAAACTTTTTGTGTTGGAATTATTTTCAACGGAGATTATTTCGCTAAAAATAAATTAAGGGACCTAAGGCCCGTATACGAGTTAAATTTTGTATTTTTTTAACCACTTTTATTTTTTCTTCACAATTTCAATGTCTGAACTCTAAGATGTAAGAGTTGAGAAATAAAGTAATTGAAACGGGGCACTAAAAAGTAATATTAATCGAAGCTCGATTTCACAAATTCCGCATAGAGAAAAAAAATAACAAAAAATCATGCATTCGAGGATTAATAAATACTGTGGAAAAATATCAAAGAAACAAACTAGGTCTATACGTGAGCTGCATAGCCTCTGAGTCTGCCGCCTAATCTCGCCAGGGAGTTAGAAATTAAACAATGCTTTCTCGGGGACGGTAAAAATAATACTTAATAAAATAAATTCGTAAATATCACGAAAATAATACTTTCTTTCATATATTAGATATTGAAGAAAGTAAGAATACTGTAATTTTTCGTTGCTTTGTTTTAGTGTTATTGTGATATCAATACAAATTACAAATTGTTTTTAAGCAAGTACTTTAAATGAATAATTACTAATCCATAGAAACTCTTTGATTAAGTATATTGAATATTTTCGCATAATAAACGAATGAGAAAGAAGCAACAGTTTTCGGTTCCGAAAACCCCTCCCAGAAAATCGTTCTAATTGAACCACTGCTCCTCAGCCCCTCTACCATCTGATAATTTTAGCATGTTCGTTAGGAGTTCACTTGTGCCAATTTTAAAAACTATAAGTTTGTTTTTTGAGCAATCACGATTGCTTATTGTCCTCACTTGACCGTCCTTGGCGTTGTGGTTCCTTTTTCAGCTTGGACCAGGGGCGTCTGCAGCACCACTGCCCAAAATCCTCTGCAGGCGGCGCGGCTGCTCCGGTCCTGAGCTATCCATTTCTCTTGGTCGGAGGCGTAAATGTCCTACGCACACGCACGCTCACACACGCCTACGTGCATACACACAGGTCTACGCACACACACAAGCCTACACACTTACTATGCAAACGTAACCGCCCAGGAGAAGAGGCAGGCTTGGGGGGGGGGAGGGACGTAACTAGAGGGGGGCAGACGGGGCTTGTGCTCCGGGCGCCAGATTTTAGCGACGTATCAACTACGTGACGTATTTGGAGCGTCAGTCTGACTTGACACCACTGAAGCTGAACTATTAATGACTAAGTATTTGCGAGTAACAATCCTATGTAATTTTTCTGCAAAAGATCGTGTTTTCGCTGCTAATAAAAGATAAGTCTTCTTATTTGCGAATTAATACTGCTTATTATCCGTACTATCCGAATTTTCGTTTATTCAAATTGCCTTTGGTCCAAGTTAGTCCAAATAAATAAGGTTGTCCTGTAAATGGTAGCTCTTTTAATAATTAATATTTAACTATACAGATTACGACAATTTAAAATGTGTTGCATGTAAAATTTTCAAGGAATGTTTAAATAAGACAATCTGTGCGATTCGAGCAATTGTATGTTGTCGGATTAAAGTCTATATACTAAATAGTAGCAATATTCAATTAATTTCACGTGAGAAACAAAAACAAGTAGCGCACTAAATTTTGCATATTGCGACATATTGTTGAATACTGTTATTTTTCTTACAAATGTTTTCGTAGTAGTTTTATATAAATACTTAAAAATAAATAATTGAAAACATTTCTGTTTTATTGTTTTCATTTGAAGTGGTAATTTTAAACTCGCATCGCGATACATTTTTAAAAAAAAGTAACGTCAAAGAAATTGTCAAAAGATGCCTGTGGCGGACCTGCGTCCAGGAGACCTCAGAGCACATACAGCCTTAAAATTTTGTACAAAATTACTTCGATCCCCAAGGATTTGAACGTGGGGTTGTTTACTTTAAATTTCTAATTAGTTTTTTTTTAAATAAATTTTTAAGCTAAAATTTCACATAAATTGCTTTTAAAGGGATGAAAGATTTTTCACATCCCTTAATATTTCATGTTGTTCCAAAAAGATTTTTCCTGCATCAAATAAAGCTTGTAACAATTTTATCAGTAAATTAGAACAGCAGGTATAAGGGTTTTTATTTTAGCGAAAAGTCCTATAAAAGCAGTTTTTCAAACGCACAAAAGTGCCGTTTGGCAATGCTTAGGAGCTTCTTTAGCACCATCACCTATAGCTGTACAATTGATGGTTCAAGTTAGTTTGGAACGAGGGAAAGTACTCTTTTCAAAGCGATTATTTTTTTCAAATATTATCTATTTTCAAATATTAAACTCTATTTTCTATGGGAAGGAGAGGGGAATTTTCACTTTGTTCGAAACGGAACTCGTAACGTGTTTTTCAATCTGATTCTTTCTGACAGACGATTTAAATCTTCGTGAATCAAATAAGGTTGCAAAGCAATCTTCGGGGATTGGTATGCGTCAACGAGTGGGGGGCAGAGCCACCTGATAAAAAAAAATAATGCAACAAGTTGTTAATTACTCTCTTGTGGAAATACAAAATATTTTCCCTTGAAAAACTTCATATGTCAAATAATAAATAAAATATTTAATTATTTTTACCCACTATCGAAATTTTAAAAAATGCACTCCAGTGATAAAACTGTATAAAAACTTATAACTGCGTAAAAATCGCATTTATAGGCTTATCAACACATGCGGCCTCCTTATCATTGCCTAATTTAAATTTATATTTTTAAAATAATAATTTTTTGATATTTATTTTTTATGTAAGGGGGGGCGCCAAAACGAGGTCTTGCCCCTGCTCGAAAATGACCTAGTTACGTCTCTGGGGGGGGGGGGGGGGGCCGTTTCTAGAAACAATAACTCCAATGAGTCTCCACGAGTCCTGTCGCAACTCGTGACTGCGAAAAACATAATTTGAATTAAAAATTTCAGAATTCAAATTAAATTTTTTGAGCAATCACGATTGCTTATTATCCTCGCACTTGACCGCCCTTGGCGTTATGGTTCCTTTTTCAGCTTGAACCAGGGGCGTCTGCAGCACCACCGCCCAACATACTCTGCAGGCGGCGCGGTTGCTCCGGTCCTGACCTATCCACTTCTCTTGGTCGGAGGCGTAAATGTCCTACACACGCGCACGCTCACACACGCCTACGTACATACACACAGGTCTACGCACACACACAAGCCACACAACTATGCAAACGTAACCGCCCAGGAGGAGAGGCAGGCTTGGTGGGGACAGGAGACGTTTCTAGAAACAAAAACTCCAATGAGTCTCCACGAATCCTGTCGCAACTCGTGATTGCGAAAAACATAATTCGAATTCAAAATTTCAGAATTCAAATTATTATTTTTTTACTCTTATTTTGGACCTCCGTTTGCTTTAAGTAGGGTAGAGGGGAAAAAGAATGAGCTGAACATCTGAACACATTTTTGTTTTCCAACATTTCTCGCTCCGTTCCTCCACCACCTGCATACCAGTTTCAAGAAATGAAATCGCTAATGACCCGTACTATTTCACGTCACAAAGCAGAAGCAATCATGTCAAATCAATTTGTGAGGAGTCAAAAAAAGAAAAAAAAAAAAAGAATCCTCTTCAATTTAATACGAACGTTAAAGCGACAACACGCCTTTTAATCGAGCAAGGAAGCGCCATCTGTTGTACATCGGTTTAGTATCACGTATTAGGGTAGAACCCGACCTGTAAACAAAGAATACTAAAAGTTGACTATTGTAAGGTATCGGCAGCTGTTGAAAGCATGGTTATAGGACCCGGGGCGTCTGCAGCACCACCTCTCTACCTCCATGGTTGAAAGACAAAGAGAAAAAAAAAAGGATCGAAAAGGAAGAAAAAAAACTGTAGTTAAACGTTATGATTATAATGTCTTCTGTAGGTAAAAGGCAGTATCTGCAAAAATCAGTTTTCTAAGGGTTTGAAATGTGTGTTGGTTTCATTTTTAACAACAGGGAAGTGTTGGAATTAGATGTTTTTTTCGCTCTTTTTTTTTTTTAGCGGAAACCAAATAAGCAAGCTTGTACAATAAAAGTAACGTACAATTGATGACAAAAAAGCAAAATGAAAATTTTGCAGTTTCTGCCCTTTACCTGCCTACGACAGTACAAAACAACACAACCAAAGTATGTCCAAAGTGGGTAGGTTTTTGACTAATCCATTGAATCCATTTTAAACTAATATGAATCCGAGGAACCAGTAAGAATCTTTACCAATCGAACTAATTCGCAACTCCAGCGCTCGAATACGCTACCTTGCGGTGATTTACAAAACTGTCGAAAAAACTAAAACGTTGCCACATTGCGTTCCACGTGTGTCTGTTGACGTAAACACAGGCAGTTTGTTCTGAGTATTTATTAACGCAATCTATGTTTCTTAGATTGCTACAGAAATTGTTTCGTCCCTTAGTAGTATTCTCAAGCTTCTCAAAATAATTTTAGTTTTCCTTATTTCTTTCTAAAACGTGAGTTAATTGAGAAATAGCGAAAGCGTTCACAAGAAAATTTTGGATTAACAAACTTGGATAACGTTATACCAGGTAAATTTTTTTATTGTTTTGTGTGAATTTGTAAGAATATGGGTTTTTTTTTTAAATCTTAAATTAATTTAACTAACCATATTTTACATTATTTTGTTGGAATGGACATTATGCAAAATATTTTCTTCAATATATTATCGTAGAACAAAATGAAAAAAGGTTCAACCGCGAGAAAGAATTTATTTTATTCCTTTTTTCTCAGCTGAAAGGTTTCGCCAAATTTGTTTAGGGTAGTTTTAAAATTGTGCGAGCTAAGTCACCTTGGCGAGATTCCGCATTCTAGTTAAACCATTATTATTTTTAATCATGAGTGGAATAAAATGGTAGAAAGCTTAAACAGAATTTAATAAGTAAAAAGAAATAATGGTCGATCAATTAAAAAGAAAACTACTACCATATATCCGTGAGAATTTTGTTGATGATTTGCATAGCATGACAGAATTAAATCATAATTCAGAAATTAGAAATATACGAAACAGAAAAATTTTTAATTAACCGATTCGGCAATTTGAGAAAAATAACTCAGCTACAAATGCAAAACAATTAGCGCTAGCCAAGCAAGGCAAAGAGTTTTCCTCTTCTTCTTCTGATAATAATTCGTAATGTCATATAATTAAATTAGCTAGCATTAATTGTTATTCTTGTCAGTTTTATGGTCACAATGAAAATGTAGTTCCGTCAAGAATTGATAAATATCGAATTCAACATCGTGGAAATGGCTGCTTAGAACTACATAATTTGCTTTAATATTTGACGTTTAGTAATGCTTCTTGAATTCTCATTTCTTTCTACGTGGGTAAGAATATCGACAAGACTTTGAAAATTAATTTAAAAAAAATAAAGCGAAAAAATCATGCATAGGAACAAAATTTACTAGGCTTATTGGCATTTTCTTCGTTACCACGTGCGTTTGTTTTACCTTTTTCGTCCGCCATTAGAAAGTGGCTACAGTGCCCCCTATAGTTCGTTGGAGTTGCGAATTACAGGCAATAAACATAATTCCCTAGCGAAAGTGCTTGTAGAGAAAGACACTAATAAAAAGAGTACGTTAAAGAAAAATGACACAAAAAATATTTTCATGACGTGTAACAGTATTTCAGACTGATGGAGGATGGAAATTTATTTTGAAAAAATAAAGTAAATAGAAAGTGTGAAGGAAAAAAAAAATACAACAATCGGTTGGACTCTAGTGATGGACATAATCGAGATCTTTTGATAATAGAGATCTCGGGAATCGAGTACTTCTGATAATCGAGTGATTGATAATCGAGATCTTTTTAAGTCGATCACTCGAGTGATTGACAATCGAGATCTTTTGAAATCGAGAACTCGAGCGATTGACTTCTCGAGATCTTTGAAATCGAGTACTCGAGCGATTGACTTCTCGAGATCTTTTGAATCGAGTACTCGAGCGATTGACTTCTCGAGATCTTTTGAATCGAGATCTCGAGACGTTTGAATCGAGTACTCGAGTAGTTCATTTTCTGAGCTTTTCCAAAATTGAGTTGACTGCCACGGGGTGCCCACTAAAAGGGATTGGGTCATGGCGCAGCCTGTGCAACTAAAATTGTAGAATATATTACCGCTAATAGCGTTTATAACTTACATCCACCATGAAAATAACAATTTCCGTCTGTTGAGATCAGAAGACACTTATTTAAAAACAAATCTTTTATTGAAAATATTATAACATACATGAATTTCATATCTCCGATCTTTGTTGCTAACCAAATTAACGGCATAACCTTCTAAAGCAAAAAAAATCTTGTTTCCTTAACTTATAAGGACAGAACATTTGCATAATTCAGTTCACGGTTTGCAGTGATACTTTTCACTTTAAAAATATATAATAAAATATGCAAATGTGCTTTCAAATGTACGTACGAAAAACAATCAAATTAAAAAAATTCTAACAAAAATTATTAGAGCGGGTTTTTTTGAGAGGGTTTTTTAATTTCATTTTCGGAAGGGGGGAGGGGGTCCATGGCGCAGCCTGCGAAACCGAAATTTTTAGAAGCGATTTTTTGAGAGTTTTTTTTTTTTTAATCTCATTTCGGAAGGGGGGGGGAGAGAGCTCTTTCTAGACGGATGCTCCGTAACATTTGAGAGGGTGCGCCATCGCCCTGCGAAGGGGGGGAAGGTGGACTCCCTTGACTTCAGCTGAATTCCCGAGTTGTTTTGGCAGGAGTGCGCTCGAGATAGGAATGTGACATTTAGCCTACCATTTAGGCTTATAATAAGTGGTGAACCCTCCTGGTTTTTAGAAGTTTTAGGTTAAGTTGGGGGGGAGGTATTGACACCCCCCTTTTAGAAGGGGGATCAATACCACTCCCCCTAAATTCCATGAAAAATTCTATTTTTTACATTTAAGTGGGTCTAGTTTTTTGTTTTTTCCGATAAAATGAGCAGATACACTTTTTGTCCCCTTACCCTCTGGTAAAGTTCGAAATGCAAGCTTGTTTTAGGGGGTCGATTCGATAGATTGTTGATTCGATAAATAGTCTTCATTTTGGGGTCGCAATCCTTGGGGGATACAGGTTCAACTAGATTCCCTGTTAGCTTGTCAGAAACTAGTAGCTCGGCATTTGGGCGACTGAGTGATTTATTCGAACGGTTATGCATTTAAACTAATGATTTTCAGTTATTACGTGATTATTTCGAATGGTTTCGGGCTCTCAAACACAAATAATGTAAACAAGTAGGGGAATAGTTGCTCTGCGCAAAAGTACTCATTCTTTTTTAGTTTATAGCTTTGCTTTTTTTTTTCCGATGTTCTTGTTGAGAGTAGTTAAGTATATTTATCTGACTAATACATGATGAGGGAGGGTAAAATATTTCTCATTGCGTTTTCCAGAATATTGGGATTCCCGGCGCATTGAAAAGTGTACAAGTGTGGCTTGAAGTGCATTGAAGTTCATGATTATTTTTTTTTCTTTCTTGATCCGCTCTTTTTTATTTTTATTTTTCATTCGTCGACTTTAGGAATATGCAATAACAGTAAAAGTGTTGGGAGTGAAGTTGAAATGTTTCTGAGTGCATTAAAAAGAAATATTGAAGTTTGTCGTGTGGGATTAATTTTAGCTTCCACTCTTCGGCCTAATTTTTAAATAAAAATTACATTTTATACAGATTGTTTTTTTTTTTTTTTTTGAAATTCCATACGCGAGATATTTGTGACTTCTTGCGTGCGTAGCATTTATTTTCGCCTGGGTAGCTAAATTTAAGTATTTTGCTTGTTTTACTTGCTTCTGTTTATGTCATATTCCTTATGGTTTCGTAAATGTTGATTAGTATATTATTTACTCAACTTAAAAATTTTCAGTCGATTAATGTGCTGATTTTATGTTTTTTTTTTTTTTTGTAAAGTTGAAGCAAAACTGCTGAAAATGCTTAGGCTCGCAACGGCCCATTTCGGAACTTAAGGTTCCGTAGCTACATTTAATTTTCCGTGCGCTGGTCCTCAAAAAGGTTAAAATTGATTGTCAAGTTTCTCTGAAAAGCAGATTACGTATTCGGTTTTCAAATCATCCGAGATGCTCGATAACCGAGCATTCCACAACAAACAATATCTTATACAAGAGAGAGCGCGGGGGAGAGGAGTAAATGGCGCAGACCGCGCCATTGAAGTTCTGAAGAGGAGAGGGCAACTTAAGCGGGCTTTAATTTATTTTAGGGGGTTCAACGTCGCATTTGAGGGATGAGTGTCATCGACATAGGGGCGATGACAATCATCCCTCAAATGCGATGCCATGCGATAAACCACTGCACTATAAACACCTTGCGTTTAAACATTTCATAAACGTTTTAACATGGCTGCCACAGCGTTAACAATCGCTTTAAAACGTTTACTCAACGAAGTGTGCTCTCTTAGTAACCCCATTCGAAAAAAAGCAGAAGCAATTATTTCATTCAATAATGTTATGGAATGACAGGGGTGACACATTTGAGAAACAATTATTTGATTCTAAAGCCTTATAGAATGACAGGGGTGTCCGTCCGTCCATGTGAGCAATGGCGCGCTTTTTATGACAATCCCCCCTCCCCCAAGAAACGATAATCTGAAAAAGGGCTAAGACTACATTAAATTTTCAATTACACGGTTTGTACCATACCGGTGAAGGGCGCCCATATGCAAAATTTTAAGGGGGGGGGGAGCTCAGATATTTTCCCCATGGTTTAATAGGCTATTTTCCCCATAGAAACCGATTTCAGTACAGATTAGAGTTAGTAAAATTTGACATTTTTAATAACTTATTGATTAATTGCTGGAAAAGAAATGATTTTACATTTTTGCAAAAAAAAAAAAAAAAAGTACTAAAAGCAAGGATGTCCTAATTTCACCAAAGGGGGAGGTAGCTTGAGCCCCCACTTGCCCCCCCCCCCCGTATATGGAAGCCCTTGATATCGATTTAATATATTTTTAAGCTTAACAACTCTTAAGTTTAAACCTGCTAGTGTCACCCAACGACTTGCCCATATTATCATTATCCCTAACTTTTTAATAAAAATTGTACATACGTACGTATTTAATCTTATTAACTGTCAAGTTCAAAACAGTATGGAAAGCGTTTCTCTATCCTTTGTTTCAAAATTTCACCACCGGATCACACCAGGAGCGGATACAGAAAACCATTTGAAGGGGGTTGGGGGTCATGCTGAAGAGAGCCCTCCCCCATGAACGAAATTCCCGTTTTAAGTACGAAAAAATTCTGAAACTTTTTTGGGTGTCAATAAAAAGCCCCAAATCGGTCAGGAATAAGGCACATAATTGGGGATAAACGTTGCAAATTAATTTCATAAGCAATAAAACAAAGTAGTAGTTCAAATATTTTCTTTGAAAAATAATTGATGAATTGAAAAGATAAGATACTGTCGTCGTCTGCATTTTATGCATAAATTATTTGATCACAATGTGTACGGATACTATTCTCGAGAGTTCAGGGGGGGGATCATGACCCCCACGACCCTCCATTGTATCCGCCACTCACACAACACATGCCTTCTATAAATCCGCTCATATGATAATTAACAATTTTCGTTCTAAAAATATCGTTCGATTATTAAGGAATCTCTCAATTATCGAAAATTCGAAGCCAAACATTCAACTATTACCCCATTCGAATAAAGCAAGAGAAAAGCAATCATTCGATTTTTAAAATCAATCCAAATCTATCCATTCCAAGAGCAAAGGGCACCACCTATGAAGCTGTTCCCATAAGAGCTATACCCCCAAAAGAGACAAAATCCCCTAAAAATTACAAGCCCACAGTTTACGTCAAAACTCCCCCCCCCCTTCCCTTTTATTTGCACCCATAGGAATGAATTACACGAGAAGTTAACCACTTGTTTTATTAAGAAATGACTAAGTACCTTTGTGCCGAGAAGTAACATGAAATAATAAACGTTTTGTATCCCAAATATACTGAGTAATGCAGAAACGTGTTTTGGAGTTTTAAGGTACCCTTTTTTCAACAAAATAGTAAGCTTTTACATATAAGGGGCAATTCCTTTGTTACGTATGGATGATTTTGAACATTTTTGACCCCTTCTCTCCATGTAAGGGTACGTAAGGTTTTTCAAACCCCTCCCCCTGGTATGATTCCATTTCGTTTTTCGAAATAATGAAATAACTAATCTAATATCACTGGAATCGAAATTTAATTCACAATTATTAAATTAAACCTTTCTGTGTGAAGAAATATTTACTAAAAAGTTGGAATCTAGACTGAATGTGTTTTCGACATTTTTTTTGTATATGATGCGATAGTAGATAGTAGTCAAAAATAAAACATGCCATACATAGTGCAATTCTTTTATTATGTTTTACATAATTAATTCTTCGTAAAACAAATAAAAAAAGTCATCCTAATACGTTTTTATTTTCCAGACGCAAATGAAACATCGGCTTGGAAAATACTGCGTAAGAATGCGTTTGAACCCCTCTCCCTCCCCCCAAAGTATGTAGATATTTTTCCAATTCCACCCCCTCGGTACCCTTACGTAATTAATGAATGGTCCGTAAAGACATCCAGTAATGTCCTTACATCCACAATCTCACTATTTTGCGTTGAAAAAAGGGATCCTTGAAACCCCGAAACACGTGTTTGCAGTGATCTGTATATTTGGGCTCTATAACGTTTGTTATTGCCTATTACACTTGTATCATTACCCAATCGTATAGTCGGAGGTGAACGTAAGGGGAAGACATCCCCTCAGGTAACTTAAGTATTCCCCCTTTTTACCTGAACTATAATTTTAATGCCTCTCAAGTTAGAACCTTATAAGCGCCTCCAACCTTTACTTCCACCACCGGGACACACAACACATGTGTTCATGTCTCCCACAGACCCGTCCATGTGTTCATTCATTAACACCTTTCGCTCAAAACACATCATTAGACTACCAAGCATCCCCAAAGAATCATTTGATAATCAAGCATTCAACAGTATACATTCAATTATAACACTATTCGAATGAAACATTTGAAAGGCAATTATTTGATTGTAATACCATTTAGATCGCAAGGGTATCTATTTCTCAAGTGTGCTGGCCCACTTTTTAAAATTAGGGATCCTCTCTCCCCCTCAAGAAGGACACTCCCTAAAAAAGTCTAACGTCCATTAGGAATTTCAATGGCGCAGTCTGCGCAATGACCCACCTCCCCTGTGGGCTCCTCAGCGCAGCCCGTCTTTCTGGAGTAAGGGTTAAAAGGTTTCAATGCAATTTTTTTCGGAAGGCAGAAAAAACCATGCTCATTCATAAGTAAAATCATTAACTTTTCAAAGCCAGCTCTTTGACCGCCTAAATGACAGATCCGCCCCTACAACTAAAACACTTCAGAAGCAAGGGTGCCCACCCGCCCTAAGGTCAAGCTCCCCCCCCCCCACCCTCAATGTCACAGAGACCTCCCCCCAACAAATGAGAAAAATACCCCTTAAAACACCCCCTAAAAATGTCAATAGCACAGTCTGCGCCATTACCCCCCCCCCCCCCTCCATAGGTGGGCACCCTTGTCAGAAGTCAACTATAATGAGAGGTTCATTCGATTATCAAATCGATCGAAGAATACACTGCTCGAGTGATTGACATCTCGAGAACTCAAGATCTCGAGAACTCAATATCTCGAGAACTCAACATCTCAAGAACTCAACATCTCGAGAAGTTCAAAGCGAGAACTCGAGCAGTTGATCGCTCGAGCACTCGGAAAGTGATAATCGAGAACTCGAGAAGTTCATCGCTCGAGAACTCGAAAAGTGATAATCGAGAACTCGAGAAGTTCATCGCACGAGTACTCGAGAAGTTCATCGCTCGAGAACTCGAGAAGTGATAATCGAGAACTCGAGATACGATAATCGAGAACTCGTGGTAATCGAGTTCTCGAATGATCTTGAATAATCGAGTGATTCGATTATGAGAACTCGATTATGCCCATCACTATTGGACTCACTACAAAATTATGAATAGTAATAATTTCTCACACTAGGTGGCGAAACGTAGCACTTTTCCCATTATCAAGACAAGATCGGAAGCAGCAAACGCTCCGGCCGCTTTCAAACAAATTGAGAGCTCTGATTTGTCCATATTCATAGGTAATAAATGAGATAGTTTGCTGCCCTTAAGACCGTTTTCATTTACATCGGTAGATAAACTGAGTTATTTGCAAAGCATTCATTTTATGAATTAGTTTTTAAAATTAAGTAAGAATAATCTTAAGAAAATGGTAGCGAAGATAAATTCTTAGAGTTGTCCTTTTAAATTGGTAAATATCATGTGTAAATTTAAAAAAGGGGGGGGGGAGAAAACAAAATTTAGGAGGGGGAAAAACCGATTAATCTTCATTTTGATAACTAATGTCTCACCATGTAAGTAATTATTATTTAAGTTTAAAAGGAGAATAATTTCATCAAAACTATTCTAGGACAGCAAAAATGATTGCTGTTAGTGAAGGAAAAGAAATCTCAAGAGCTTTTGTGGCGAACACAGGATCGTCTCCCCCCCCCCCACCTCCTCACTTTCCATCACGGGATGATTTCCTCCACTTAATTGCTGCGTAAGTATCGTCTGATTTTAAAAATTGTTTTTATAGCTTGCTCTTTGATTATACAAGGACCTACATTAGCTCTCTTGTGTGCTCATATAACTCACATTTAATCTCTTGTGTAGTTTTGGCCTCTGTGTAATTAATTCTTAATTGTTAAATTCTCCGCTATTAACTTCTAATATCTTCGATAAATGGCAGTAGCAGTTGTAACAAGGGATGCCAGACGAGAGTTGCGCCTAACACACGTTATGTCACAAATCGGTTTACCCTTCCATAAGAAAGTTATGACTTCAAAACTTTTGTCACACTCACAGGTATTGCGAGGACACGACATTTTCATCACGTGAAAATAATACCAGAGATTTTTAGAGGATTGATTTTTATCTTGAGAACTCTGAAATTTACGAGAAGTGCGAAGACGCATTAATTAACAAGCTCTCACTAGGTAGTGCTACAATAAGAGTTTCCTACACCGTGCGTGTGCTCCTTCTCCCCGATTCTGGACAGGGGAGAAGTTGGGTGAGGCTGCTCACATCTCCGTTAAAATTACAGCTAGGTCATGCATGTAACACAACCTGCTGCTCCTGAAAGTAAATGAAATCGGTTTCCAAACTAGGTCCTTGAAAAGGTAGTTCTTTTTTTATACACAAAGTAAGAGCAAAAAATACTGGTAGTTTCAAAATTTGTACTTCGCTAGCGGAAATTTTAATGAACAGGAGCGAAGGGGCCATTCATTCAATAAGTAAGGGTCCCGAGGGTTAGGGGGGGGGGGGGGAATATCTACATACGCTTATTTGAGGTGGAAAGGTATTTATTTGAGGTATTTATTAAAAGGTTTAATTTAATAATAGTGAATTTAAGAAAGGATTCCAGTGATCTAAGATTCGTTATTTTATTATTTTAAAAAATGAAATGGAATGTTACGTAAGAATAGGGGGGAGAGGTTTGGAAAATCTTACGTACCCTCACATGTGGGGAGGGGGTTCAAAATGAGCAAAATCATCCTTACGTAATTAATGAATAGTCCCTAATCTGCGCTGTTGAAAGTAAATCTGTGAAAACTGAAATGCTACTACTCCACACAGGTTATGTAACGGACTATTTTCACCCTAAATGCCCGGATTTGCAACTAAATATGTTAATATTCAGTAATAACAAAGTTCAAAGTTTGTCTGGATATCTCTCTATGACGTGCATTGCACCTGAACCTTTCGGCCGATTTTCATGAAATTCGGTACAAAATTAGTTTATAGCATGAGGGTGTGCATCTCGAAGCGATTTTTCGAAATTTCGAGTTTGTTCTGTTTTTATTCCAATTTTAAGAACATTTTACCGCGAACCAAATGATCTTTTAATTTTCTACTATGGGCAAAGCCGTGAGGGTACCGCAAGTATGATCAAAAATGGTATTTTTATCATTTTCATTTCTCTTATACCATTTAAAAGGGTTATCTTTACTTCTTCAGTATTTTCTACTACTTGATATTTGCTTTCTATACATTTCTCGTTTTCCCGTATTTTACGTCTCTTGTCGTAAAATCGGGGCTTCACTGCATTTCTATGTACATTTTCTAATCTCACTTATATCCCACAGATATCAGCAACTCTCTATTTTTAAAACGTGAACTAAAACGTGTTATGCAAATCGTATCTAAAAGAGGAAACTTTCGATTTTCTTACCATATCAATAAAATGAAACCGCCTCATTGTATGAGTTGGATTATTTGCTTCACGATGCGTTTTCGTACCTACTAAGCTAAATTTCATTTTTGTAAAAAGTAACGGTGTTGATTTAATATTTTATGTTTGCAAAAGAAAAACAAAGAAGGAAAAACTTTTTTCTTTTTTTAACAATCACGATTGCTTATTGTTCTTACTTGACCGTCCTTGGCGTTGTGGTTCCTTTTTCAGCTTGGATCAGGAGCCTCTGCAGCACCACCGGCCTCTGCAGGCGCTTCGGAATCCAGATTTTCTGGTCGGAGGCGTCCATGTCCTGTACACACATATGCTCACACTCATAAACACTCACATTTTCACACACGCCTACGTGCATACACACAGGTCTCCGCACACACACAAGCCTACACATGCTCTCTTAAAAAATTCCAGCGATTTTAACTCAGACTGAGTAAATTTTCACTCCTTTCCAGTGTCGAAAACGCACTTTCCTTATAGGAGTGAATTTCATTCCTTTTGCGGAGCGGTTATTTTCACTCCTTTTGGATAAGCTTATTTCACTCCCTTTTGATAAGTGTTTTTCACTCTTTTTAAGACTAAATTAATATCCTAAATGAGTGGTTGCTTTCTGTTTTGGAAAGCCGCTATTTCACTCTTTTTTTAGAATAAAATAGGTAAAATCATTTCACTCTCCTTTGGTGAAATTGTTTTTTAAAGGTGTTTTCATGTGCTTATGCTGTGTATTTGAATTTAAAACTGTTTTTAAAACTTATTTCATTTGAAAAAAAAATTAGTTTTTTGAATTAAAAAATGAAAAAAAAAATGTTTTTAGTGTTTCCGAAGAGGATGCACAAGAACTGTATGGCAAATACGAAGAATTTTCTTTTTCATTAAAACTTTAACTGGTAATATTTCTTGAACTACTGGTACATCGTTACAAATCACCCACGTGCAATATTACGTACATTTCCGAATCTAAAGATTGAAATAAAACTAAAAAACCCACACAGTTCCAAATAAATAGATTTAAAAATTTTAAACTCTCTATTGATATTCTCGGTGTGCCTTTAAACATTAATAATGTTTTAAAAGTTACATCAGTTCAAATTAATTTAAAAAGTCACTCATAAATTGTGACAAGATACGTTTGAATTCAATTTTGTTTCTTCGAGGCCATTCATCAATTACGTAAGGACAATTTTGGCAATTTTTGACCTTCCCTTCCCCCTATGTAAGGGTATGTAAGACTCCCCCCCCCCATCTTAGGTAAGATTCTTTTTTTCTTCACAATAATAAAATAACAAATATTACATCACTGGAAGCGTTCTTAAATTAACTATCATTTTTTTTAAAATTTTTTTTTAAGGAATCTAGACCGAATGTTTTTTGACAAATAATTTTTGTATATGATGCGATAATAATTAAAAATAAGACATGCAAAACACAGTGCGATTCTTTTATTATATTTTACACGCTTCATTCTTTGAAACAAAAGTAAAAAACAGCTCATTCTATAGTACATACTTTTACCTTCCTGAAGCAAATGAAATATAATATTTGCCAAACCACTTGACCGCGGATTTCTAATATAAAATATCGGCTTGGAAAATATTACGTAAGAATGGATCTACCCCCCCTCCCCCTCAGGACCCTGAATTAATGAATGGCCCGTTACACATATGAATGAATGTATTATACAAAGTTTATGATACTCTTTAAAGTTTAATATACACAAAAACAATGTTTGATTAATTTAAAATATACGCAGTGGTTGGAGCTCCGACCATCGGGAGCGGATTCGGTATCCGACCTATAGATTTGAGCATGGTCGGGTCTGTAACACCTGCCTAATATATATATACAGTACACACTCACCAAAGATGGTAACGACTGTTTCAAATGTCATATTTTTGATTCGATGATCGAAATAAAATTGTTGATGAAAGTTTCATTCATTTGGAAGAAAAAGTTACAAAAAGTTCGCCGTAACATTGCACGTGGATGATTTGTAATGATATACGAGCAGTTCAAGAAATATTAACAGTTACAAGTTTTAATAAAAAAGAAAATTCTTCGCACTTACCATGCAGTTTTTGTGCACTTCCTTCAGAAACCTCATTCGGCAACAAATATTGTTTAAATTCATTAAATGAAGACATTTAGAATGCGACATCCACTTGTTACTCGCGACCAACGTTGGGTAAGCCTAACGTGGAGGTATAGCAGATTCTCCCTAAACAAAATCACGTGACAGAATCGAACCAATGAAAATGTTTTTGAGTCCTTCTTTTAAAGAATGTTTTTATATTTCGCTCATCAACGGAGTGTTTTCGAATTTCACGCGAATAAAGAAAAGTTTTAGTCTTGGTTTTTTCGTAAAGCGTCTTTTTTCGATAAAGCTAGCACTCAGAAAGAATGAATGCACCCGCAATAGATTTCACTCTTTTTAAGAGTTATTTTTTCGCTCTTTTGAATTAAGAGTGTGCATGCACGCGCGCCTACACACACACACACACACACACACACACACACACACACACACACACACACACAACTATATACACGTAACCACCCTGGAGGAGGGGCAAGTTTGCGGGGACAGGAGCCGTTTCTAGAAACAATAACTCTAGTGAATAGGGCCCTGCCGCAACTCGTGATTGCGAAATACATAATTTAAATTCAAAATGCCAGAAGTCAAATTAAATTAATTTTCTTTTTTTAAATCTTATCTATGTTAAATACTTACCACGTAGGGGATTGATTTAAACTGAACGATCATGAGGTAAATTTTTGGCTTGATTTTTTTGTAAGATTGTCGTATCAAGTCTATGTTTTAGATTTTATGATTGTATACTCAGCTGATTTTGAATGTATTGTTACAAATTCTGAAAATAGTAATTATTTTTGTGATAAATTTGTTGTAATCTAGCTAAATTTGGCGTTTATTCCGTTATTTTTCGTATAAAATTATCTTAGTAACGTAACCTGTAAATAGTTTTTTGTATTATAAATACAACCCCTAACATTCAACTGAAGTATACGGTTCCCCTATTTTCGTTGATAAGATTCGTGAATGGATAAAAAGAAAGTTCGAGATATTTGTAGAATGTAATCGAAACTTCTCAATGGAATATTGTGGAAACTTTTCAAGGATTTATAAATAGCCTCCGCGGCATAAAGAGTTGGCCTCGTTTTAGTTCTTGCTTTGGAAAGGGCGTTTTAGCCTTGCGCTGTGAATACGTGGTTGACAGTTGAGTACACGGTGTTAATCGATATTTGCCTAATTGCTATGGTTAATGTAGCAGTTGTTAACGATAATTTTTGTACATAGATGTAAATAAATCTCCTGTGTTTTCTCTGGACTGGACTGGACATGGATTTGAGTTGGGCGTACACGGTTTGTGGAATACCGTTTTACCCAAGGTTCAAATAAAAGTGAACATTACCCAAAAATCATAGAAGCAAGAGCTAGCCTGTCGTCTCCGCCAAGGCGGAGCAAAGTAGGGGGGGATTCAATCAGATGCACAGCGGAGAGGAAGGAGAGTTCAGCTTAAGACTTAGTAAGGGCAGCGAGGCCGCTGACGAGGGCGTTGATCTGTTGCTGCTGGGCCTGGAGCTGGTTCAAAACTTGGGAAATGAGCGACATGATCTGTGTCATGTCTTGTCCGGGGGTTTGCTGTTGCTGGACTGTGTTTTCTCAAGAACTGTGTCGTGATTTCAAGAAAGTTTGAAGCTGCACGGAACTGGTAGCAGTATGTTGGAATGCACCCAAACCTTTTTTTATGCGGGTTTTTTTTTATGCGATTTGTTTTTGTGCGGTATATTAAAATTTCAATGAAATTGGGATTCAACTGACAAAATCATTTTTAAATCGTGTGCGAGGTAGTATCTTCCAAGTGACGACATAGGCACTCCGATGACCTCCTGACTGTGACCACCCAAACATTTCCTTATTCAGGAAATTTTGTTTGACTACTCGGCAAAAATTATCCCTTGGTTTATTTTGGTTTCGCTTAAATAATACAATTTTGTAAGTTTTTTGGTTACTTTATATCTATGTGAGACTTTTTTTCATGCGGCCCCTATCCACCGCATTAAGAAAAAAAAAATATTTTTTAACTTTGTTGAGAAACCAACATTTTAAAGCTACTCGTGAAATTTCAAACGATTTTTTTATGCGGTCCATATCAACCGCATAGAAACAGGTTTAGGTGTATATATTTAACGTTTTTCTCACCTTAATTAGCTTTGTATGTCTCTAAATGAATATATAATAGAGTGTGCAGAAAAAAAAGGATATTTTCGAAACGAAACTTCCAAGAGCAAAATAAAAAATTATTTATTTTCATCCAAAAAAGGGGGAAGGGGAATAATCTTTATGTCTTCAATTTGCGCATTAGTTGCAAACTTAAAAAAAAAAAAGTTGTAAATTTTTAACATTTTTATGAAAACTCTAATGTAAAAACATTTTGTTCTAGAACAGTTTAAATACTTTCTTTTAACACGCTATTTGTATAGCTCTGGAAATATTTGCATTTCTTTTTGTTTTTTGTTGGCGTATAAGCCGCAGAGTTTCCTAAAATTAATTAAAAATCGAAGTTTTCTTATAGATTCCTGTTATAATATTTTGCAATAAATTTGCACTATATTGCTTTTCGTTGGAAGTGCAATTATTAACGACCCAGAACCCACCACGAGTAGATGGTTGCACTTTGTACCATTCCCAAAAAGGATAGTTATTTTCGGAACGGATGCTGCTATCTTTATAATCGTGGTGTAGTAAATCGGATATGCACTACCGAATGTAACCGGTCACAGCGTCACCTGGTGGAAAGCTGTGAAGTTAGAATTTCTATCTTGAATACGGACTGAGACAAAGCAAAACAGTGATCTACAACGTTGTGAAGAATTATCAATTTAGGATGAAATGACATCATTAGAACACCAATGCAACGAACAGGTCGCAAGAACGTGCATTTGTTTTTCAGTGATTTCCTGCACTGTGACGAGAAAAAGTCATTTGAGACAGAAAAAGATTAACAAGTTGGAGCAATATACCTTCATTTCACATTGAGTGTCATGTTTTTACCCGGAAGATTATTATAACTCCTTCCGTCCAAATTTCGTTTCGTAAATCCGGGACGTTTCCGTGAAATCACGAAAACCAAGTGTACATTTTAACTGTGCTATTTTTTATACCCATGTGAATGAGGTGTGTTTCCGTACTCAGATAACTCTCTACACCTTTTTTATTACTTTTCTCCCCCTATGTTGTTGTGTTTTAGCAAACGAAAGCTAACTCGGCAATTTTTCAACAGATGGCGCTATGAGTGGTCTCATTCGGAAGCTCGATATCCACTTTACTATACCAAGACTTCATTCGGATGTACGCCCGACGCAGGCGCGCGTCGATAATGGTTGAGCATATTGGCTCTTTTGATCAGTCTCAATTATAATAAAACTCTTTTTTTTTTACTCTCTCCAATGGGGCTGCATAAGAGACCCACCTTAAGACGCGTCTTGGCCATAACCAGACCTAGTGCGCTCCCCAACAATGCATCAGGCTTTCGTGTGTCACCATTAAGGCGCTGATGCATGACACAGTAGCGTTTTGATGCCCAGTTTCCACCAGATGGAGCCACCTGGGCTCTCAATTGATGCGAAATTGCACTAGGAATTTAATTTAACCAGGGAAATTCTAAGCCAAACGAATACCAAAGGGATCTTTTACATGTCGCATACGACATGGCGTTGAAGATTTTCTGCATCTCGAAAATTCACCGACTGTCCTCCCAGGTCAGAACCTGGGGTCCCCAGGCGTAGAAGGCTAGCGCCTAACCATCATGCCACCATCCGACATATTAGGATAAAACATAAATAACATAGTAGGCAAGGCTGAATAAATTATTATTTATGCATACTACATTTTACTTGAAGAACGCAGGTTAGGCCCAGGTCTCTAAAAAAGGTAACAGTTTATTACGTAATTAAAATTATTAAGAGACCAAAAGAGGGAAAAAATGACAAAACTTACTCTTGCGAAAAAAAACTTAATTATTTACAATGGATCGTCAGCCAAAACAGTCAATTTCCATCTCCCGTGTTGTGAAATGTTAAGCAGCACGCTCATTGCACTGCTGCACATCCGCCGCAATAAGCCACGCCTACTCAACGAACGGATATGGCGGGAAAACCTAATTTGGTAGTACAGATACAGATACAGATAGGAATTTAAATGGGCCAGAGCGGAGCTCTTTTACCCTGTATGAGGGAAAGTCATGAAGGATTTGATTTGAAATGGTGTGAGGGGGGGGGGATGGAGTGAAAAAAAAAGGAAACTTTAAGGGCCACACTATATACATATTTACAGGGATTACATAATTGAAATGACAGGAGAATTGAATGATCTGGAATATGATAAGAACCGAGTATTTACGATATTTACATGGTAAGTACAAGTGGAAGGAAAACTGATAGGCCTAGTCCTATCAGTGCCGACAATGAAGAGAAGCTTAGGCAAAACCTAAGCAAACAAGAGTCATCAACAGATGAACATAGCGTCCGACGGCATATTTTTGCCGCCAGAATTAAAAGTGTGGAAGATTTGCTCGAATATCAGTGGGTTTTCTTGATAACCAAGTTTGGTGAAGAAATTGGTGGTGGTGTCAACAATATAGTTTTTGATATAAGATATCCCTGAGTCCTTATGCAGGGTTTTATTGGAGACAAACCATGGAGCTCTAAAAATTTTCCTGAGAATTTTATTTTGGAGGGTTTGAATTTTTTTGATATTACTAGCAGCTGCATATCCCCAGCAGGGGATACTGTATATGAGAGCAGGGCGAATGATCGAGGTGTAAAGTAGCAGTCTGCTTTTAGTGTTCAGTGAGTTGTTTTTATTAAGGAGAGCGTATAAATAGCCCACTTTGACATTGGCCTTTTTGATAATTTGATCAATGTGACAATTGAACCTGAGCCATCTGTCAAGATAGACGCCCAAGTACTTAACATTCTTGGAGTATGGGATAGTGTCTTTTCCTACCATGATTTTCTTGGGATAATTTTTGATGTTGTAAGGTGAGAAGCAAATTGCTTGTGTTTTGTCAGTATTGATGGCTATACGCCATTTGTTTAGGTACTGAGTAATGATGTTGACATATTTTTGGAGACGATGCCTAGCGAAGCTTTTGCAGTAGTCGGTTGTCAGAATGCTGGTATCGTCTGCGAAAAGGCAAGTCCTCATTAGAGGGGAAGTCATGGATAAAAATATTGTAGAGGGTGGGTCCCAGGGCACTACCTTGAGGTACACCAGCCCTGATAGTGTGTTTATCAGAGAAACTGTCGAGAATTTTCACTTGGAAGGTACGATTGTGGAGGTAATGATTAAGGATATGAATAATGTACTTTGGGAATTTTAGATTGATGAGTTGGAATAAGAGTCCATCATGCCAGACTCTGTCAAAAGCCTTTCTAATATCAAAGAAGACTCCCACCGCAAATTTGTTATTATTATTATTGTTTTGGATATAGTTGACCATACGGATAACTTGGTGGGTGGTGGAGTGTTTTTCCTTAAACCCAAACTGGAAGTTGGGGATAATGTTGTTTGAGTTAATGAAATCTTTGATTTTTTTGAGAAGGACTTTCTCCACTAATTTGGAGATGGAGGAAAGTAGACTGATTGGACGGTAATTATGACGGTAAGAGTGTTCAGTGTTGGGCTTGGGGATAGGAATAACAATTGCATTCTTCCAATAGTTCGGGAAATATCCCAGTCCGAAGATCTTATTAATGATTTTGGTGAGATGCGTAATAGCATTAAGTGGGAGATGTTGAAGGTGGATATTTTTAATATTATCTTCACCACCAGCCTTCCTGGTGGGGAGGTCCTTAATAGTGACCATAATTTAAGTGGGGTAATAATTGGAATGGTATCAGCAGGGGGAGGGGGATTCTCAAGGAAGTCCTTGATAGTGTTACTAATCAGAGTATTGTTGTTCACATCATCATC
The DNA here is from genome assembly GCF_026930045.1 of Uloborus diversus. Lineage (NCBI taxonomy): Eukaryota > Metazoa > Arthropoda > Arachnida > Araneae > Uloboridae > Uloborus > Uloborus diversus. Next base: position 13,062,186 of record NC_072739.1, read on the forward strand.
TTGAGGGTTGGGGTAAAAAAAATTTCCAAGGTGCTAGCAACTAAATAATTTGGTAGTACCAGACAAGAAATGAAAATAAACTGGAAATTTTGTTCAGAATGAGAGTTTTCTGAATTTTCAATAATTGGGATTTTATCAATTGCTCTTGGTATGGTCTCAATTTTTCTGGCAATTATGTCAGTGTTTTTGTCACATTTAATAGAGTTTGTAGAATTGAGGTCAACCCTGTCAGAGTTACAATTTTGATTTTTTAAGACTTTTCCTTTTATCATGGATAATCTATATGGGCATTTTGAGTAATTTGCACTAGAAATTTTGGGTGAAGAACCAGAATTAGTGCAAGTTTCAATTTTATTTTTTCGATTCAAGGAATCAATGAGATCTTGTAGCTTTGGACAATAGTTAAAGTTGGCTAGATGTTCACCCTTGCAGTGAAAATATGATTGTGGTACGTTTGGGGGTTTTCGGAAGTTTTCAGTTTTGAGTTGTACCGCACACACTAGGCAGACGGGAGGTCGTGCACAGCTAAAAAGGAATGAAAGAATTCTTGGCTGTTCCAACACTGCATAATGTCTTTTTTCCTGAGGAATTCAAGAGTGATATTGAAATTCCCTAATCTCTCATGCGACCAGATTTTATCATTTGCTTCTTGATCTTTCAAATAAATGAGAAACAAGGGCAATTTGTTTTTGTCCTGACCAATTTTACGCAATTGCGTAATATATTGGGGGATAAATCCCAGTATGGTTAGATTATCACTAATCCAGTTCAATTCAGTTTGTATGGGTAATCCGCGGATAACAATCTTAAGTTGTTTTTCTTCGGTTAATCTAAGCGTGATTCCCAATGAAATTTTCATCAAGGTACTTCTTTAAATTTTTTATGCGCTTCAAAACTAGGCATGGAACACATATATAATCTTGTCATGTTTAATTTTGCCGGTAATTGTGTCATCGTCCACTTCAGAAAACCATTTTAACCGACATCAGAGTGGTTAGTTCCAACAACCCAAATCGGGGGAACTTTATTTTTCTTTAATCTGGATTTCTTGAAAACTTTAAAAGCATTTTCAGTTCTTATTTCAGAATGATTAGTTTCTTTTAGTAAGAAGAATATGTTTCACAACAGAATCATTTTTCTCTATTTTAACTTTATTTTCATTTTTGACAATGTTTTTAGCATTTGACTTGTAAATAAAAACATCACTAATTTCTTTTCTTTTTCTTTATGCTTTTTTTAACGCTTCTGTTAGGAGAAGGTTGGAGTTCTTCACTAGTAGTTGTATCTTTAGCAAAATGTACATGATTTACAATATTCGAAGCGGTTTCGCAAAATTTAATGTCAAGGTTTACATTGCTAAAATCAGTAATAGTTTCATTGTCGACTAATGGAGGTTTCTCTATATAATCTCTATATAATTCATATCACACAAATATTTCATATCTGATAGCTAAATTTCGAATAATAGTACAAGAAATTTTAAACATACTGTCAATATTTTCTTTAGCTATTTTATAAATTAAAAATTCTTTCTTGCTCATTGCTATCTTTTGGTTTACTGTATGATAATCTCAAGAAACGCTAGGGAGTTCTCGTTCAGAACATCCCTAGGCTGCAAAATCAGTGCTTAGGTTATTGTTCTCACTATTGAGGAGGAATAGTTGGAGAGAGTGCAAAACTACCATGTGACCTGGGCAGCAATATCGAGTTGACCGTAACCGCTGAAGAAGTTTTCATTAGCAAAAGCCATGAATGATAAAAAATATTTAACTGCAGAAGGGAAAAATTAGATTTATAGCATTAGCTCCTGCGAACAGTTGATGCGTTTAAAACAAGTTTTAGATTTGATTCATTTTAAATATTAGTATGCCTGCGTATGAAAAAATTTCAAAATATTGATTACAAGACATAAGAATCCATAAATTTTCAGTAAATAACAAAACATTTTAAACATTATATTTCTATATACCCGTCATTACAAGGAATAAACATCAAAATACATGAAAAATGCAGTTACATTATATTTTAAAGTCCAGGAAGAAGGTGAGAGGGGGAGTCCGAATGACAGGTATCTGTTATTGTATTAGTTATTATTTAAAACTGGAAAAAGGTTCGCGGCGTTGACTATGCAAGTAACAATAATCAGAAACGATACCTTTTAGAACTTTTCTTTCAACATTGCTCAAAACTCCGTTAATCTTCTAATAATTCTATTTAAAAAAAAACACATACACGCTCAATTTAACTATAACAATGAACAACAAAAAAACTCATCACAATAATTCAGGCTGAAAACTTTCGCTTACTCACGACACAATTGCTCGATCTAATGTTCTCAGGAAAAATAACATACTCTTATTTATTAAAACATGTTTCTAAAACATAATAAAAACAAATTTACGCAGACGATAAATTTAAAAATTGGGCAGTTGAATAATTCTACTTTGTTTTCTTCTTGCTTGGCTTAAATCTTTTTTAATAATATTATTTCTTGGAAGCAGACGATATTTTTTCACAATTCATATTCATTTGAACTGAACAGAGACGGGCAGACATTGCCAAAATAAAGATATACATTTAATTTTCATAAAGTGTCTCGATCCACCAGAAAATGTTTATAAAAGTTATATATAAATTAGTAATGCTAATAACTGTTTCATATTTATTTACGTAGATAGTTAAAACAGGAAGAAAGACACATTCTAAAAACCTTCTGGTAAACAATCAACGTTTAAGAGTCGAAATTCAAGATAATAAAATCAAACAAACCAAATAAATCTTTAAATTATGTGCTGAAACACAATTCAAAATACAATTCATCCGAAATCAGTCTTTATTAAAAGATTTGCACTGCATATTATTTGCTACTTTGGTAAGCTTGGTGTACAACTACTGATTGCTAGTTTTGCGTGTTCGGAATCAGGGTCGACTTTGAAATTCCCGGAGTTGGAGTCAGACTGAGTTTGAAGTAAAATGGTCGGAGCCAGAGTTTGAAGGTTTTGAAACTCCCGAGTTGAATTCGGAGTCGGATTGCTTTTGGAATGAAAGAGTTGGAGTCGGAGATCAAAGGTTTTGAAACGCCAAGTCAAAATTTGAGTCGGACTGCTTTTTGCGTAAAGGAGTCGGAGTTAAAGGCTCCAAAGTTCCCTGAGTCGGAGTCGGTCATTTTCTTCCGACTCCACAACCCTAATTTGTAGCAGGGCTGTTGAGTCGGACTCTGAGCCGGACTGATTTTGATGCAAAGAGTCAGAGGCTGACGGCTTTTAAACTCCGAGTTGAAATCATAGTCGGACTGTGTTTTGGGTAAAGGAGTTGGAGCCAGAGTCTGTTATTTTTTCTACAACTCCTCAGCTCTGATTTGTAGCCCCGACGTCATAGTTCGCGCCGCCGCCGTCGCATGAAAAATGTTTAAAGCCAAAAAAGCGATTGCGTGCCAAAACGGGACAACTTCCCAGCCAAACTAGTCACCTGACCTGGGAAACATCGGGTACCAAGCTTATCTCATTGACACAATTGCTGTCGCTCCCTCCATTAGTATTCCTTCTCAATGGTTCAACCATGCGTGAACAGTAGAGTTACTTTGGGATGGAAGATTTTTTTATCATCCAGCGTAATAGGCATAAAGTCTATAAGCTAAGGCGATAAATTCCGCTTCCGAAATGTGGCAACAAAATTTCACTTTCCTATAGGGCGCTGCTAGTACATAGTAGTTTGATTTAACTAGAATGTAGATGATTTCCGAGGAAATTTGAAAATTTTATTTTCGCCAGGAAAAATAGAAAACTATGAATTTAAAAAGTGCAGTATGTATCAATCTGCAGTATGTATAGCACACGATTGCTATACATACTGCAGATTGATATATTATACCACAAAAAGTAGTTCAAAACGTAGAAATTTAGAGAGAAGTGTTTTTTACTTCCTTTTACAAAAAAGGAAGTATTGTATTCGCGAAAAAATTTTCACTCAAAAATCGACATTAATATCCATTTTACTCACCCCCGAAAAAATATTGAGTTTTTTTTTTTTCGACTCGACCACACGTGGATACGTGTTCATACAGATAATTTTGCTACTTCATTGGAAAGGGAGGGAGGGAGGGGTTATAACTCATATCCTCCTCCTTTCGTTCACGACAAATGTGGGACCACTGCTCTGATCCTAAGCCTCCGCACTATTCACCCACCCACACAGACGCCAGTGCCTAGGAGGAGGGGCCTGCTCGAGGCCCCTGAATCGTAGGATATTGACGCCATTCTTCGAAAGGAGGGCTGATTTGTGCTGGATGCTCTTTCTGCCTAAAAAGGGTTGTGTAAAGTCGAGAGTGTCAGCTATAAATGAAGTCGATTCTGCAGTGCAAACCCGGATCTTCAAATGTTGGGCCTCTTGCAAAAAATCACCAGGGCCCTTTACCGCCCACTGGATTGGGCCCCGGCCCCTCAGTGCTGTGGGTAAACCTGCACTAAAGGGCCGACTGCAAGGACAGGAGCAATATCGTCGCCTCAGAGCAACAGTAGGATATCGTAGGTTATCTTACTGTTATTCCTGGGATTAGATGTTTTAGTGCTGCTCTGAGGCGACGATATGTAGAAACAAAAAGCCCTACTAGTAGGGTCCTATGGCAACTCGTGATTGCGAAAAACACAATTTGAGTTCAAGATGTCAAAATGCAAATTATAATTTCATTAGTATTCGCTTGCGTTCATTCAAGGCTTAACTTAAGCGTAAAACTTAACTCTGCACAAACTCCACCGTTCCCAGCCTCTGCAAGCGAGACCACTCCTGAGTGGTGGCGTATTTGCGTTACACACCCATGCGGTCTTACATACACCTGCCACTCGTGATAGCGAATAACATAATTTGGATTCAAGATGTCAAAAATTAAATTTTTTAAAAATATTTATCTATTAATATTTTTTTTTTTAGTTTAAATCTTTTAGCAATCAACAAATTGCTTATTACTCTTGCTTGACCTAATTCGATGCATAAAACTAGGCTTCTGCTAGCACCACTTAACACTCCGTGGTCCCTCGTACCTACCACTATAAGTGGTTTAATCAGTTGAACAGGGCCGTGAAGGCAGCTCTGTTTTTTGATCAGACCAAGAGCAGAGCCACACCTGACCCAGCACCGCAGGAGAACTGTGTGACCATGAACATATCGTCGCTTCACAGTAACACTAAGACATCTAATCCTAGAAATAACACTACGATAACCGATTGTTGCTCTGAGGAGACAATATTCAATATGCCCATTCACCTTTAACGTAGATGGAGGATCTTGGACGACTGGGGGGAATTGTACTCATGACTCTCCAGTTACGGGTCTGCTGCAACCACCATTGCCCACTCATGTCCGCTCCTTCAGGGCAGTGGCATCTATGACCTACAGACACACAAGACCCTCTACTACCCCGTCGCCGCCCAAGAGGGGGAGGACAATCTAGAAGCCCTTGCACCAGAGGATATAAATGCCACTACCCAGAAAGAGGGACATGCTTGAAAAAGTTTGTTGTGTGTTGGGAGCTATTTTTGTCAAAAGAGGATTGCGTATAGTCCATAGCGTTGAATGCAAATAAAGTCGTTTCCGAAGAGCAGGAGCCGTTTGTAGAAGCAAGAAACCCAATAATAATTACTACATATTAATTTACTTGGAGAACCTTTGTGACCACAAGCATATTTAAAGTACCACAGTCACCTTTAACAAACACAAAGGATCTTGGAAGGCTGGTATCGAACCCATGACCCTCCAGTTTGAGTTTGACACCTTACCGATCAGGCCACCATGGCCTACTACAAACACCATTGCGCATCCGTTCTCCGCTCCTCCAGGAGAGTACAGCATCTATGTCCTACACACACACACACACACACACAGACACATAAGATTCTCCACATACACGTGACTGCCCAGGAGTAAAACCCCTATAACTGGAGAGGCCGACGCATCCGCCATTTTGGAGCAAGCGTTCAACGGGGAAAGCTACCTTTATTGGCAATCATTCGCCAAACAAGGAACTTTGAGAGTCAGAGAGCGAAGGTGGACATTGGTGAAATTTCGGAAACAGTTAGCGTCGTTTCCAGGCTGCCAATCACATCGCGGGCTATTAACTATCCATTTCTTCTTTCTTTCTGCATCTGCTGAAAATCTGAAGAGCTGAAATCCTTTCTGGGAACTGTTTGCACAATTAACAGCCGAACAAAAACCCATTTGACTCAATTCAACACATGCTAAAGAAATGTAAACATCTGCAGCAATGCTATCGCTGCGAAGCACTGGATCAAGTTTGCTCCGAAATGGCGGATGCGTCGGCTCCTCCACTATAGGGGCCTTAACTATAAGCACCATTGCGCATCCGTTCTCCGCTCCTCCAGGAGAGTATAGCATCTATGTCCTTACACACACACATAAGACTCTCCACATGCACGTGACTGCCCAGGAGGAGGGACATTCCAGAGGTCGGGAATGCCACCAACCAGAAAGTGGGATATGCTCGCAGACATTTTTTTTTGTGCTAGATGCTGGTTTTGTCGAAAGAGGATTGTGTAAAATGGAGAGGGTTGGATGTAAATGAATTTAATTGCGGTGGACAGGATATTTTTAGTATCAAGAAACCTAACGAATAATGTATTCTTAAATACACCGCCAACTCAGTAAATTTCAGCCGAGGATTGCAATTTCGTGCAAATTAGCACTCATTAGCTTGGCAAAGAAGTGACTGATCTGAAGGTGAAAACTTCTTAAAGAAGCCAAGAGTGCTAAACAAACTGGAAGCTAATACAGAATTAGCACTGACCAGAAAGGGGTTTTCCACCTCAGGCTCAGTCACTCCTATGCCGGGCTGATGAGTGCTAATAAGCACGAAACTGCAGTCCTCGGCTGAAATTGACTGAGTTGGTGGTGTATTTCATGTATTTCTGCCTTAGCCCTGGCTATAGGGCGGTAACTTACTGAATAGAATAGGGTGTTATTGCAACTCATGATCGTGGAACACATAATTAAAATTCCAAATTCAAACTACCATATTACCTTGCATTAGGCGGCATGCCGGCAAAAGTTTGGTTGACAGACATGCTACGAAATTCGAATTTTACCGCATGCCGAATAATCGGTGGAGTTGGACAATTGGGAACTAAAAGTAACTATAGAGGGCGCTATAATTAGGATAAAAACGAAACCAGCTTGTCTGCTATAATGTTCTGCTACGATACTAAGCAAGAAATGAATCAATACTTTTCTAATTGTTTTTAATGATATTCTTGCCTTGTTTTGATATTTTGTGCTTGGTTTGTTAGGATTTGGTTATTCTTAATGCATTATTTATTCATAAACTGTAGGTTCATTGGTTTTCTTTTTATATTTTGATTTGTAGTATTGGTATTTGTTGCACGTCCATTCTTTGACTTTTTACAACAATCATTTCATATCTTTTCCCATCTTTTTTATCTTTAACTTTGATCTATTATTCTCTGCTATCTTCTTCCCTTTGTTACTGAACGTGTTTATTTCTACACAGGAGGATTGCCTATTATTATTCCCACTTACTAATCTATTTGTTTTCGTGCCGATAAATACCAAGTTTCATTTAAAAATGAAGCTAGAACATGCTTGTGTCATAGCAGATCGTTGAAATTTAGCAATATATATTACTCAGGGTCAGTTTCCCGAGTGGATCACGTTGCAAAATATTCTCGCATCTTACATTGTCACACTTGGATGACTAGGATGATCGTAAGTAGTATGAGTGATAAGAGAAGTTTTCTAATGATGCTTTTGCAGATTTATCAGGAAGATTAACGGTTAAACAGGAGTCTCTACAAATATAACAACTTGAGAGCTTTTCATTTTCGTTCAATAAGTTAAAATACACGAATGACTTTTTTTTCCTTTGATTAAAAGTTTAACACACGGAACAACTGGCAATCGCCATCACTTCCTATTTGGATTATCTCGCCAGATGGCGTGTTGATCACTTTTAGTTCGACAATTCTTGCAATCTTTCAAGTGAGTAATGTAGCGATAGTTTCCGAAAGGAGGCTGTTCTTACAAAACGCCATATTGTTACATAGTAAATGAATTCCTCAATAACTACAATAAACACACAATGAGTTTGCACAATTCATCAGTCATACTAATTTCATTTCACAAATAAAATTGAAATAATAATATTACCAGCAATATTATTTTTGTCACTAAAAATAAATAAATAAATAAAATAAATATAGGGAAGCATTTCTTTCGATAAAAAATTTCGGAGGGGTTTGAACCCAATAATCCCCCCCCCCCCCCCACTTTGCATACGGCCCTGTCATTGTGATCTCAAAACGAATTGTAACCTTTTGTTAAGCACTTCTATAATGGAATAATTACTATGCTATTGAAACTTTGGGTTATATGTACTGAATAGTATTAATGAGAACGATAGCAACATTTTCGAATTCGCAAACTCCTCCGAGAAAATTTTTCTGACTGCCCCACCCAAAGCCCGACTAAATAACTTGGATGCCCCCTGAAGGCTATTATTTTAAAAATGCGTGTATTTTTTGTATAGTTGTAACGCTATGCATAATTCTTTTTAAGTAATTTGGGGCCCCTCTGGAAAAGGAGGCCCCTGGGTCTGATTACTGTAGGCATGTGCAGTAATCAGACCCTGAAGCCACTGATTGTTGCATGTTCCATCTTTCGGAAGTATGATTTTCTGAAATTTTATACATCATTTTATACGCTTTGTCTGCACCCTGCCACCAGTCTACAGAATGTCAGAATAAATAAAAGAATCTGTTGCGTCATTCTTAGATTGGTAAGTGCCACATAAAGAGACATCCCGATCGAAGCTCTTCCTGATTGTCGAAGGGTTAGATGCTCTTATTAGTTGTTTAGCAATCCATTCTGTAAGAATGATAAGCTTGCTGCGTGCGTGCTATCGGAAATATTCTTATTACGACAGTCCCCCCACGCAGACGGGCTTCATTGATGGTAGAGCTTAATGGCATTTGTGATCAGTCTCAGCTAGAAAACTTAAAAGTTAAACTATATAGCAAGCTAGACCTAAAAAATTAGGATAATTGCCTACCACACTTAACTTAAAGATCGCAGGTTAGGCCCACGTCTATAAAGAATAAACTTCAATTAATAATAAAAATCATTGAGCGGTAAGGGAGGGAAAGAGTGAAAATAACTATTCGATGAACATTCGCAAAGAATTGAAATGGAACGTCAGCTGAAACAAGCAATTTCCACCTTCAGTGATGGGAATAGTCGACCTGCGTGCTCATTGGACGGTCGTAAATCCGCCGCTGTAAGCCACGCCTACTCAACAGACAGTAGAGTCAACATTTTTATCGGGCCTATGACGCAAAAGCATCTTTACCCGGATTCAGTGGAATGGAAGATTGAGATGGGAAAGGGATGAGTAAATTTGAATGGGCCTCCAGGCATTTAGGATGCCTGGGAAAAACCAAATCTAAAAGGGGGAGGGGGGAGAAGCTTATGGCCTCGCTAGGGCTGCGAGACCGCTTGTAAGGGCATCGATTTGCTGCTGTTGGGCTTGTAGCTGTGTGAGGATCTGGGTGAGGATCGTCAGGACCTGGCTGGAGTCGGGGACTGAGAGCTGTTGTAGGGCAACTGGCCTGGGAAGAAAGTCCGTAGTAGTCTTAGTAGCAGTGCGAGGAGTCCGATGGTTCCAGGCGTTGTCAACTTGTGCGGGAAAAGTCCTGGGGGGCTTGGGCAGACGGGATTTCGGTCTTTCTGGGCATACAGGAGCATTAGCTGGATGAGGGCCGCCACATAGGGCACAGCAGGCTAGGGTAGATTTGTCCTTGGTGTAGTCAAAAGTCCTGTGCTCCTGTGCACATTTCAGGCAGCGTGGGGAACGATGGCATTTGGCCGCCGTGTGGCCAAACCGCTGGCATTTGTAACATTGGATAGCGGTGGTCTTGGGGCGAAGTCGCTCCACCTTGATCCGGAGGTAGCCGATGTTTCCAACTGCAAAGACGTCGTCGGCTTTGTCGTCCTTGTTGAGTATGGCCAGATATAGAGGCAGAAGTCTTTTCTCGGGTCCTGACTTCATTTGGATAACCTTGAGAACATCAAAGCCGTATCCTTTCAGGTCATGGAGAATTTCCTCAGTAGGGAAGTTGATGGGCAGGCCACGGATTACGATTTTCAGAGGGCGTTTGCTTGGCAGGACTCGGCTGTGGAATTGGAGACTTTTTTCCTGGAGATATTTCTCGATGAGATCAATGTCCTCTTCAAGGGCAGGAAAGATGTGGAGATCCTCGCCAGTGATTTTTCCCTGGATGGCACCGGCGCATATTTTGGAGAGGAATCCCAAGATTTCGACTGGATTTGAGGGGTTGGCGACAGTGATGGGAGGCGGGGAAGTGTTGGTTTTCTTAGGCTTGATAGGTGCAGCAGTGGGCTTGTTAGGTGCGTCAACCGTACTAGGATTTGTCTGTGGCTGGGGTGGCTCATTGTCCTCGGTGGCTAGAGGCTGGAATCGATTACAGAGTTGGATCGCGGAGTCGTCCTTATTGCTGGGTGTCATCTTTGCCTTCTTGAAGGGGCTCCGGAAGAACGAGTCCAGGGCGTTGTTGGTGTCCGGAACTGGAGGGCTTGGCTGGGGGATGGTGATCTTGAGTATCTGCATTGTAGTCTCTCTGATGAATCGATCGATGTCTCTACAAATGATGCTTTCTTCGTCGGAGTGATTTGACAGGTGCGGGGCATTGAGCTCGTTGTGCAGCTGCGTGAGATACTTATACGTTCCGTCCAGAGTGGGTTTGTCACTGCATCCATCAATCTTGTTAGAGACCTCTCGATAATTGTACTTGTACTTTTGTAGAATAGCTAGGAATTCGGGCTTGAGATCGTTAGTCGGTCGTCCGGGTCGGTCATTCCGAGAGAAAATCGTTGTTGAGTGCGATGCGGGGGAAGCGGGAGCGCTGGCCTGGGGGACGGTTTCGATGACGGGGGAAACCCCGCCGGCCCTGAAAAGGGCCTCTACGCCGTTATCCCCGGGGGCGTCCGACCTCCTCCAAGAGTTGCGCTTCGACATCTCAGCGCGGAGCGGAGCAGGGAGAAACACGTCTGACAGGTTCAGTCGCTCAGCTCGGAATGTGTATGATGAAATGTGAACAGACAGTAATGGCGGGAAAACCTAATTTATAGAATTAAACTTAGAGAGAAAATGAACTGGTAGCTAGCAGAGACACAATTTTGAATCCACTATCCACGCAGTTCGAGCAGAAAATTTTGGAGGGTAATTGTTAACTTATCGATAACGGTGTTATTTGATTTGGGGGGAACAGGGGGGACCTGTTGAGTTTCATTAACAGCATTTGGAATTTTGGGCGAGGGGCCCAGGTAGGTGCTAGTTTCAGATTTAGCGGGGAATTCAACTGAAACGCGTTCGATCGAATCAGGAACGGTCGAAATTCTCCTTCGAATTCGAACGTTTTCGGAATCGTTCGAATTTTGCACTTCAACTTGCTTTTTGACGTTCGATCGAAACGAGTAGGGTTGCAATCGAATGTTTTCCTCGCTCGACGTTTCGTCATATGGCCGGAAGTTTGAGGCAGCCAATCACAAAATTGAATGAGGGAATGTATTTACCTGTAACTGCAGCTGTTGTCCTTCTTTACGTTTCGAAGTGGCTATTGCGCCTTAAATTTTAAGGTCCAATAGCACTCGCTATTGCGCCTGTATCGCATATATATATGTTTTATCGTATCGTATCGATATGTATGACGTCATAGAACCATTTTGAAAGTTCCTGACTGTTGGACGTATGTATGTAGTGTGTGTGCAACTAATTAAATTAAGAGTATTAATTATCCAAAACTTCTTTTAAGTTCAAGCTGCAAAGAAGATTGTGAATTGGGGTCAATTCTCAATTCGATTGAAAGAGAAATTTGAAGTATGTAGGTAATAGTTAAATTTTTTTTTGTTTGTTTGTTGCCGGTAACATCGCATTCGTTCCTGAATGTGAATATTGCTATGTAATTTTTAAATAAACATTCAGTTTACGTGTTATTTTTACTAGGATGGACAAGTGCCCTAGTTTTCTGCACGTTAAGGGCATTTTTAACATGTTTTTGATAACTTGTTTTGGTGTGTTTGTTGCTGTGGAATTTTGTAATTGTTTTTTAACCTGCCCTCCGATGAGCTAGAGACTTAAAATTTAGATTTTTTTTTCCCCCGTATTTGTGTCACTAGGCATTTTCCAGAGTGTTCGAAAGTTTGTTAACAACCATAAAATTGCATGATCGAGCTCTCTTCCGTTAATGTTTTGTGTTTCATATCTTTGGAAAGTCCATAAAAATTTACACGTCAGATAATTTTTTCGCAATTTATGTGATGATAATACGAACGCTTCAAATTTTTATTTTAAAGTGGGTTACTAAGCGACTTTTAAAGGCTTAATGTAAGCACATAAAAAATTTTCTACGTGCATTGATCTTATTTTGCTTGTACATAGAAATGTAGATAAAACTAAATTATTTTGAGGGTTACATTGTTGTTTATAGAGCAATTTATTGTTTAATCTAATTTTGTCGATTGCATAATTTCACTCGACTCTTAGTCAATTTAATGTCTCTGTCATTATCTGATAAAAGTATTTAAAATGGATTGAAACATTTCGGACACTCTACGAAATAAAATAAAGTTCTAATACACCATGTTTAAAATTAACTTAAAAGTAAAAAATATTTCTCAAAGCTTCTTGCAGATACAAAGTCCCAAACAAGTTTAATGAATCTGTTTTATTTAAGTAAAATTTCCAAATTAAAGACTGGCAAAATATGGTATATTTTCTAGAATAAAATGATTTGTGCATTAAACATTGTTAAAATACTGTTACTTGTTCGCTGAATTATGATTGTAAAACTGAAATCCATTCATTTTATTCAGATTCTTAACTTCCTGAGTGATAAAACAGTTTCAAGCAATCATTTTTCATGCCAGCTTCTGCTTTTTGGAGGAATTATGTAATTCTAAAATTTCAAAATAACTAAATTGAATCACCATTTTTTAAAAGATCTATCAATCATGCTTGTAATGCTTGAATTACTTTCTGTTTGATTTTCATGGTTTAAGGATGATTACTGAATTTTTAAATAAAAGTGCAAAGTAAAAAATATGTGTGCACAAGTAGCAACAACAAATGCTCGATTTTAAAGTGTGCTTATATGCCAAGGCTTTTTCATGCTTGGTATTTGTTTTGATTCTTGAGATTTTTTTTTTTTTTCCTGTATGCAGAAAGATGTCCAATTTGTTTTAATTTATTATAGTACTACTTTTTGATGCTTTTCTATATTGTTTGTCTGTGTAATTAGAGTTTATTCCTGGACTGTTACGAAACTTGATTCTCAACTTGAATTGGTTTTGTATTGTGCTATATTTTGAGAATTTTCCTGTGGCAATGCATTCAATTCTTGAATAATTTTCATTTTAATGTGTCTTACTTCTAATCTTAATTTTATAAGTCTCTTCTTTGTTATGAAGCAATCGTAGCTAAATAATTTTTTTATTATAGATAGTTCCACTGTAAGTGACAAAAAAAAAAAAAAAAAATATCGACAATAAGCTTTTGCTAACAGCTAGTTTACATTTGAACCTATTTCAATTCCAAACATGTGGAGAAACAAAATATATTAATTATTATCTGAATAGGTTGGATACATATTCCAAATTATTATGTGCTAATCCAAGCTATCCATTAGCATTGTAATAGGGTTGCATTTAGATTTTGCATTAAGTTTTTTTCTCCCCTATAAAGTTGTAATGCACCATGTTTATATTGAACTGAATAGTAATAAATGATAAATGATATCTCTAAGCTTCTTGCAGATATAAAGTCCCTTACAGTTTCAGAATTTCTTACTTATTGTCTGTAAAATTTGTAATTGTGAGTTTTTAATGACTATAAAAATAATTACCAGTATTTAAAAAAAAACCATCATGCACATGTTCTACATAACAATAATTATAAATGAGAAAGCTTAAATCTCTGACTAATTACAAAGCAATAAAATTGATTTTTAAGTTATAATTGCATCAATTGTCTAATGCGTGTGCCCTTTATTTTTCCTTCCAAAGCTTCAAGTGTTTTGATTACTATTATAAAATCACAATCACAAAGTTTTCAGTCTATTGCAAATTCTGAAATTTTATTGTGCTTTGTATATGCATTAAATTCGAAGGAATTATTTTATTTTTTTAGTTTGTTTCAACATTATAGTTTAACTTTTTTATTCCATCAATTCTTAAAATTTTTATTCTACATGCTGTTAACATGTTTAAAAAAAAAAAAAAAAAGAATATTGAAATTCAATGTTCTACGAGTGATAGTACATAGTTTATTACTATGTAAGCAGTGTGGAACTCACTGCTGGTTCAGGAGGAGGTTGGTTGCCAAATCCCCTAATGAATCCTCGTCCTGTACAAAGAGGTATGCAAATTGTTCATTTCTCTCACATTTTTAAACATTACTAACTACGTCACCCGGCTTCGCACGGTTCACCTCGAAAATTATTTATGTCAAGTGACACGCAGAAGGTAAACATTTTAAGTCCCACGATTACAGGAGAAGCCTTTAAAACAAAACCCAGAATTTTAATTGTTTATATTGGAGACAAAAAATGGCAACAGATCTTTTGTCTCAATGATTTTCTTCACGCTATAAATTTGAATAAAAGCATTGTGACAGAAAGTTGAGATGAAACATTGAATAATAATTTGAATGGAGGAAGAATTTTGTTGAAGTGTTACTGGTGCTAATTTCAAACCAATTGCTTAACTACAGTGTTTTCCTTATCTAATCCATAACTAAGACAAACTCGTCTTTATCAATGATATTAATGCAAATGTTAGTGCATTTCAAGTTATTGCCACTGGTCTCTTTTTTTTTTTTAAATCTAGGTCTCGAAAACGGGAAATTCCGGTGTTGTGAAGCTGTATTGAGGAACAATGGAGATCTAGGTGCTGCAGACAAAGCCAAACAAACAGAAGCAAGACAAAAAAAGAACTTCCTATTCATGACAAAACCGCTGTTGCTGTCCCCTTGTGTACCAATGGAGCGGAGACACACCATGGGAGCCTTCACTTCTGGACGGTGGCGTCGCGTTTGCGGGCGATGGATATTTGACAGGTGTCAACCTCTCCAGATAAGCAGACGTCCTGGTGAGCTATGGGCAGGAGCACTGAGGGGAGGTACATGCATGTGGAATGGTTGCATATAGATACAAGTTTATTTCATATATCTGTCTCGCACCCCCGAGTCTACTGTCAACTCCTCAAGTTTCCAATTTATTTTTTGTAAGACTGGGGGCGGTGGAAGGAATGCACTTCAAGTTTGTTCTGGTTCATTCTTAGAATTCTAAAGAAAGGGTAAGGATACTATATGGGACATTCCACGGTATTTTGGACATTATGTAGAGTCCGTAACGTGACCTTTTTTTGCCATAACTTTTTAATTTACCATTTGATTTGCAAATTATTTTAATTTGAGCTGTTGTGTTGGTAGGAAAAGATCAAAATAAATTAATATGCTAATCAAACAGTAAATTAAAAAGTTATGGCAAAAAAGGTCACGGTACGGACTTTACATAAATGTCAAAAATACCTTGAAATGTCCCATATACAAAAGAGAACATGTGACTAATCTCAACTAACGAACATATGTAGTTTAGCTATTTATATTTTAATTTTTTTTTCTCAATCAAGAGTAAAAATGTCTTAACATAAAAATAAAAAAATAATAATAAATAAATAAAATAAATGAATAAATAAAATAAAGATTAAAAGGAAAACAACAACAACAAAAAAAAAAAAATTCAAAAAAAAAAAATTGAATTTTTTAAACACGCCAGCAGTAATGCTACGAAAACTGGTCTAGAACTAAATCCTACTACTTTCCCGTTTACGAACCGGCGAACTAAAGGAAATGTATACATCAGGACATAAATTGTTTTAAGAAGCTTTTTAAAGGTATATTTGGAAATTCAAGCACTCTTTTCCTTCAATCTGTAAGCGCACAAACCTAAAATAGTCCTTACACTAAAATTCTGTATAATCTTAGGTATGGCAGAATCTCATCAATTTGCTGCATGTCCAAGTGTTGATCAGGTAATCTACCCGAATATTTGGAATGATCGAGTATCAATAAAATATTCAACTGTCGAAAAGTTCTAAGAACCAAACATTGAATAACAAGCAAGCTTTATCTTACGTTGGGAATTCTACGAATTAAAATAAATAAATAAATTAAAATCCTTTATTGACATTTCTCTTTCAGCGTATTTAAAATTTTATTAGCAGTTTCAGTATTTTTAATTTTCTTTCTTTTTTTCCGTTTATTTTCATGTAACATTTTTTCTATTTGATGTCCAAAACATTGAATAATATTTAAAAAAAAAAAAAAAGTACACACATCACCTTAGACCAAATTTATCATTTATCCATTGATGTTTTAGAGTCTTTTTTTTAGGGATGGCTCGAAATACATTCAAATTTTCCAAACAATAATCATTTTTATCAACAAATTGTATTAAAATTTTCCATGCTATCGTTTCAAGTTGATTCTGTGGCTAGTTGCAAATAACTGAGATGAAGTTTATTCTATAATCTTTAAACATCGATGCTCAAATTGTCAGGCATTATTGGGCTAATATAACAATACCAAAATTCTTTGTTATAATTTTCTTTTAGAGTCGAAACATTTTTATTAGTTTCATATCTGAAATTCAATATTTTGCACAAACACAATTCTCTTTCTTTTTTCATTATTTTTCTTTTATTTGCATGTACTTTTTTTCCCCTTAATTATTTGATTTTTTTACTCTAACACCAAAAGTTTTTAAGACAAATTTTGTCTGAACCCAACCACTCTTGCCAATCAAGAGTAGGACAAAATTAAATTGAAAAAAGACGTTTCGAGAGAAATAATGTAGGGTCCAATAGTTATAAATGCTTCTAAGTTCAGAAATTACAGGAGAAAGAAACACCAAAATAAACACACATTTTTCAATCTCTAATCATCACTTTCAATTTGCTTATGGGAAACTCCGTAGAAAAGAGGAAAAAGTATAAAAATTGTAAATTAATTTTTTCCTCACAAATTTGTTATCAATAAAAATATAATTGCCTAAAGTGCATGAAAATGACAAAAAATTGCTGCAAAACTCAGAATTAATTAGTTATCAGGCTTCAAATCATTTCGTTATAACCATATTCATTATTATTATATGGATGAGTTATATGGAAGATTTTCAAATGTATTGACGCATTACGTTCGGCACAATTTGAAACTTTTTGTTGTTATAAATATTAGAACTTTCCCAGGATTAAATTCCTTACAGTTATAGCTTTCAACCAGGTGATTATTAGTGAATTAATTGCTTAAATTTTAGAAATAATAAAAAACTTCTTGGCAAGTCACCGTTTTTCTCCTGTTACTTTATGAACCATTAGCTGCGTTGCCCGGCTTTGCACGGTCAACCTCGAAAATAAAAGTTATGTCAAGTGACACATGTTCAACAATCAGACTTAAATTAGAGAAGGGAAAAAAATAACGCAAAATTTCCCGTCAAAATAATCATTCTTAAAGATACAAAACATCAAATCAAACATACCCCAATAAATTAAGCGCAACTCTCCATAAATACAACTAAAGTTCTTGATTATCTTCTAATGGCAGTACAAAAAAAAAAAAAAAGGAAAAGAAAGAAAGAAAGATAAATCGCCAAATAATCGAAAGAGGAAATTTTTACCTCCAAAAGAAAAACCAAATTTTATTTAGTCATAGCCGGAAAAGAAAAGTGGCAACGTTCTGAACGCTAATTTAAAATGAGATCGCGCAAAAGATAGTTTTCCGATATGAAATTCTGTTCCATTAGGCTTAAAAATGCTTTTAAATTTTTTCCCGGTGATTTTACAGTCTTTGTTTTTTTATGAAATGCGAAGAAATTATTTCAATTTCATGGGTATCTTTTGTGGGGTTCGAATAGCGCCAAATGCGAACTGACCGGATAATTATTTCGGGTTAGAAAGAGCCATTCAATGCCATTTACGGGCCCTAAAATTAAAATTTGAAGGATTCGGGACTTTTTTGGCGTGTGCTCCCCCCCCCCCCCTACGTTCCTTCTCGGGTGCCCAAGTTCCTCATTGAAAGTCGTAGGTGTGCGAACATTTTTGGGAGCCTCTGTAAATTCTGTAATTTCTTTTCTAAAAAGAAGTCATCTAATTAATCCTGCTTAAACTAGTTTAGGCACTAAGTCAAAATAGTATAAATATTTATTTATTTAAGAAATTTCAAATATTTGAATATCTGTTTTTCTCATGAGTGTTACTTTGTTTCTCTACATAGTATAAAATGCAGTCTCCAAAAAGCGTCTGTGTGTTTGAACTCGCAAAACTCGAGAACTACCCGGCCGATTTTAATGAAATTTTCACAGTTTGTTCCCATTTTGTATTCAATTAATCCCGGTTCTGAGAAGGTTTGCAGACCAGTTCGAAAACAATTCGATGAATAGTTCTTTTTTTATTCAATTTAGTCCCAATTTTCACATATATATATCGTTGTAAAGGGAAGAATTTTCCGCGTTCTACGCAATTTGTTCCAATGCTCTAACTTAACTGCAGCGGGAGTGTTTTACGTTTTCAGCTCGAATTTTTTTAGGCTTAGCTGAAATTAGGCACTACTTTCTTCATTAAATTCATCAATAAAAAGTGAAGGAACTGTCCCACAGTCTTTTTTTTTTTTTTTTTTTGACAGCATTGGAAAGAGATGCTTTTTTTACTCCAGAGCTAACGCTACCAAAGGTCGAAGATTTAACCCTCTATCTCCATTAGAAAAAAAGTTGTAAGCGAATTAAATCAAGTTCAAAAATCTGTTCTCTATTCAAGTTTTTAACCATTTTATTTGCGTTTCCGCGGTAACGCTTTTTGAATCCATTGTTTATTTCTATCTTCCTCATTTTCAATCATAGACTAATAATAAGAACTCTTATTATTAGTCTATGTTTTCAATTCTTAAACTTATTTTATTTTGTGTTTCCATGGTTACGCCTTTTAAATCAATCTTTCTCATTTTATTTTAATTTCTCAGAAGTATTTTAGTATTTGTCGTCATTGTTTGGCGAGAAAATTTTGCATGATGGTTTTTTTTCTTTCATTTAATCCCGGTTATTGAATATACTTCTCTTGACGCAATAGTTTTTTTCAAGGTAGACCGGGCAAAGCCGGGCAACGCAGCTAGTCCTAAATAAAGGGTAAAGTTCGCGATAAAAGCATACTAAATCAAACAACAAAATGTCAATACTGAAACCACTTTTTAAAGATTAAATAAAAAGTTCATTAATACAGATTAAAGTGTACAATCTCAAGATTCTATAAGCTATTTTCAGACAGACAGACATATTTAGCGCGTCCAGATCGCGGTTAGCAAGATAAGCATACTCCTTATTTTACGGCATGTGATATTAGTAATAAATATTGTTGGTCTTTACTCAATATTGTCGGGTCAACCTGCAATCGGTTGGCGCGACGATTTGGGGACGCTTTTCAGAGTCGTATAGGTTTTTTTAAATTTTACAAGAGTAATATTTGAGGTCTGACGTTGTATCATCAATAAGCTAAGGAGAATAGAACACTGGAGGGGTGTGCGAAGATTTTGCTTCAATTGGCGAATGATTCTAGCTTTCAATCTAGTGAATTCAAAATATTTTGAAATATGCATCATACAACAGACAGCTTAAAAAATAATTTAACCACGCGTCTTCCGTGTCATTTTCCCCGTATAAACAGCGAAATACAGAATAGAGCCCATTTCAATTCGAGATATGCAAATTATTCCGAATTTTTGCAGGGGAGGGGGGAGATAAAGCGCGTGAACTGAATGAAATTTTATCGAAAAACCACAAAATCACGCCAACTTACATGTAAAAACCTTATTTTTTCAAAGTAGGGGGGGGGGGTGATTAAAAATTCGAAGTATTGTAGTGTATTAGGTATGTAGCCACTTTGTAATGTATCACTCGTATTTAATGAATTTTGTATACAATTCTCCAAATTCAGGCCTCTTGCCAGAACAGAAAATATTAACTCATAGGGTTGGAATTTTGTGCAGTAGTTTGTGTAAGGAAGTTACAAAACTACCGCACCAAAGCTTAAAGTTCAGCGGAATTAAAAATATTTTGTAAATTTTCTCTTTCTTTGATATTTTTCTAAAAATCTGAAAATTTCAAGTCTTTGCCAGAGCAGAAGACTCAGAGTCACGAAACTTTGCACAGTAATTAGTGTATAATGTATAAGTACTGAAAGAAAAAAAAATGGCCCAGTTCATTTCTTTTAACTCTGAAAAATATGAACTTTTATTGGTTAATTTTGTGCAAATTCTACGTCTAACACCGCAGAATCGCCTCTATTTTAGTTTGATTTAGTATTTTTTAAAAGTTATAGATTAACTTTGTTTTTAATGGAAAATAAGATCATTTTTATTTTTATTTTTTTTTCGATTAACTTTCTTAATTACTTCTACGGAAAGTAGAAAAAACAAATGCTTGCATCATCGACTTCGACAATCGCTTGCTTCTTTTGAAAACTACAGAAACATGAACCTCTTTGAAATACAAGTTCCAGAAAAAGAACAATGCTTTACTTGCCTTGCCACTTGGGATTGCAATCTATACAAAGGGGTGTTTTGCTGCATAGTTAGATAAGGGGTTTACCACATTTCCACTCTGTTCTTAAGGGGTTTAGGGTAATCGTAAAGCCCATTCTAAATGTATACACAGTCCCTAAACTCTTATCGGGGAGAAAGACATCATGTGTCGAATAGGGCATAACAACTCCGCCTCCTCAGAGTGATTGACCGCAATCGCTACTACTTCTTTTAATCTGATTCTTTGTAACAGACGATTTAAATCTTTGCAAATCAAATAAGATTTTGAAGCAATCTTTGGGGGTTGATGAGCGGCAGGGGGCGAATCCCCCTAGTCCTTATAATAATAGTGTTATTAACCAGCAAGGTAAGTTGCACTGTAATGTATAATCCATTGCTACAACCAAAATCATTTGCATAAGCTTCTCGTGACCGAACAAAGAAGATTTGAAATGTTCGGCTAAGTGCTAATTTATATTTGGAAAAGAATTATCAGATCATGGTATATGTGTAAAAAATAAAAAATTAAAAAAATACTGCTGCAACAATTTTAAATTAATTTATCAAATAGCTGTACACAACTGTGTAGCATTCGTCAATGAAGATTTTAAAATTAAAGATTGAGTTCATCAACTGGATATAAATTATTCATAGCAAAGTAAAAATAAAAATATACATGAAACTATTTTTTTAATAAGCAAATCAGGAAATATTTCTTGAACTGCATTCTGCAAAAATGTAAATTGCAGTACTCCTAATGAATTTTTCATTATTAAAAAGAAAGAAATCTTAGTGTTAAATGTGCAACGAAAATTAAGAGTCACTAATTAGGAATTAAGAATAAATATGGGAATGATTTCAAAAAATAGTAAAATTAAAGGCGAAAGGATTGTTTATTGATAAAATCTCTTTTATTATTTCTGTTGAAATAGAACCATTTTTTTTTTCTCAAAATGACAACAATGAATAAATAAACAGATCGGTAAAAAACATAAAATAAATAATTTTTGCATTGTATTCTAAATCTACTTGTGCAATAATAATAATTAAGAAAAAAGATGGTTTGAAGCGGGTACGAAACGACTGGCGTTTGTAGAATAATTCGCAGGTGTGAAAAAGTTTTTTTGAAGCCACATGTGAAAAGATAAGATCTCCCCATCACAACTCCAAGCGAGAGTTAACAAGTTCTACAAAAGTTTTTAGAATGGTCAATATCATTAACAAGGGGCGAAAGCAATCATACTATTGGAAATTGGTTCAGTTTGAGATTCCTTATTAACATCGGACCATTCTGATAGAGCGTAAGTCGACTCAGATATTTATAGTTTGTAAGAACAAAGGTTTTATTAACTGGTAGATACTTTGGTTGATACCCAGATAAGCGCATTGAAGAAAACTAATCCAAATGATTAACTTATCCGTTAGCAATTAGGATGCCAAGTTAAACCAGAGAATTTTATCTTTAACTCTTTTCAAAATTAATCTGTAGAATCTTTTGATCCTTCCTTGCTTTTAGTATGTGTACTATTGATGGGAAAAAAATAATTATGATTGTTACAAGCAGTACTGAAGCAAATGGTAACATGTGTAATAATACACGTCGGTCAATGCAGGAACGATCCTAGGTCTATGGTTACCATATTGGCGACTTCATCTATTTCAAGGCGAGTTCTTATCAACATGACGAACATGATGCCAAAAAAAAAAGTGCGATACCATAAGCAATACAGTTGCAGTTTATTTTTCTTTTTTGGAAACACTTCCTGATGGAGTATGTTCTTTTCGATTTTAAGTGTGCTTTTTTCATGTATTTGGTATTTTCAAGAATGGTAAACATCATTAAATACAAATTAGTTTCAGAAAATAAACTGATTCGTTCTGTATTCTAAAGTTATATATTTTGAATTATAATAAAACAAACTAAATGACGTTACAGTTTTTCCGCATTTTTTATGAAATTCCATTCGCACCAAAAAAAAAATCTTTCCTAAATCAGAGATGCTCCTCTTCCCCCTCAAGAACAATGACGTCCCCTCCCCTCAAATGCATCCCCAAAATGAGATCCCCTAAAAACGACAAAGACTACTTTTAGCAAACCCTCCTCTCCCTAAAAATTTCAATCATGCTGTCTGCTCTGAAGTCCCACTCGTTGCACTTTATTTATCCATATTATTTAGAAGCTAGACAGCTTCACATACATAGAGAACTGCGTGCCAAGCGCCTTGCCTCCGGACACACACACACAGGAAAGATTTACAACACTAGAGAAGGAAATAACACTCAAGGCACAGGCGGGAATCGAACCCACGATCTTCGGCTTGGAAGACGAAGCTTCTACCACAGAGCTACCGAGGCCCCCTCGTTGTACTAACTACCTTAATTTTGATAACATATTAATTGACCCCCTTGAGTGCCCACTCAAGGGGGATCGTGGCACGAACCGTACCACAGAAATTTTAAGGGATATCCTGGGTGCTGCTCCCGATTGGGGGGAGGGGACAACTACGAAACACATAGATGCAGAGGGGTACCCACCTTGGGGAGGTCATGGTGCATTGCACCATCGAAATTGTTATGGGGGGGGGGGGTTCGAGTGGTATATTCCCTGTTATGGGGTCTTATTTTGGAGGGGGTGCACCCTTGCTCATAAGGGGAGGAGGGAACCCCTAGATGCAGTAATTTTGTAAACTTTTTCTGCAAAATGATAGTTGTAACATTTTTCATTAGAAATGATTCATTAAAAATTTTAATATTTTCTCTCTTTTCTTTTTTTGTAACATAGATACAGCATACGCAACTTTCAAGAGTAACAATATTAACTTTTGTGTCAAAATGAACTGTTTATCGCTTTTCCAACCCCATGCCGTCATGCATAAGCTTTGGAAAAAGCAGCAATAAATAGTTGGATACTGTGGCAATAAATATTGAGAGTTCAGAGATTGGTAATAAAATGATATGTATGACTTATTAAGAACGCGAATAAATAGCAAAAGTAGTACTTCCTTGCAAATGAAGAAATTCACAGGACATCAGTGAACGCCCAAAAACAGAAGCACAACCTTAGATATTGGGCTTTGTGTGGGGGGGGGAGCACCTTCATTGAGTCTCAAGCAATTCTCACTAATCCTTGAGTGCTTATGAAAACACGAAGATTGCTAATGAGCCACAATATGTCCGTTGTCATTTAGGGGGTTCGGGGCATGGGCGCGCATAAGCAAAATTTTAAGGGGGGAGGGGGTCGGATATTTTTTCCATGGTTTAGTAAGATACTTTCCGCATAGAAACCGATTTAAGTACAGATTAGAGTTATTAAAATTTGACATTTTTAATAATTTATTCATTAATGGCTGGAGAAATGTTTTTACTTTCTTGCTAGAAAAAAAGTACTAAAAGCAAGGAAGTTCTAATTTCCAAGGTGGAACTTGAGCCCCCACTTGTCCCTCCCTCCTCCATGTGGACGATAGGGAGGAAGGTCGAAAGTCCCCCTTGCTTTGGGAAAATAATGCTTTTTATTAGTTATAAGTGTATAGCGGGCGTGTTTTTCGTTGTTTTCCCCAAGTCAATTCCCATTGAGTGCAAACCCCCCTCCCTCCATGTCAAATTTCGAAATGAAGGACCGCAGAAAAATATTTCTGATTGTGCTGCCCCCTAATAGAGAATATGTTACAATTTTTCCCCCCTTGGACTTCAAAGGAAACGCAAACCTACCTGGACTTAAGGCTACCCACCGATTTGTTACGTTAAACTATTATTTATTAATTTATTGCAGCGAAAAGGCAAGGAGCAAGTTACTACTTCATTAAGTTATTTACTTAGCCCAATTTATATAAAATATGCATATAAGTTGCAAAGCGCAAATGTATGTTCAAACTGACAAACTAAAAAAATTCCTATCCTCTCCTACTCCATGATTAACAGACATTAAATTAACGTGACTAGGGGTGCACCCCCCCCCCTCCCCGTTTAAAAATTCCCTACTCTTGATTTTCTCCTGCAATAGAAACTGAGTATTTTGGACATCGTTCCCTTGGTTTTTTTTTTGAAATGACGAGCCTGTCAGGTGCTTGTACACTCAAAACAGCCTTCATTAAAAAAAAAATAAAAAAAAAAATAAAAACTATGACTTTTTAGTAATTAAAAAAAAAAAAACGTTTAATACAGAAAAATGTTCATACGGCAAACGGATTAAGGAGAAAAAAAAAACGATAACACTTGTTTAATATAGAAAAGAATTTTCCAAGTAATGTGTTTCATATGATACATGATAGAATTCTGAATAGATTAAAATTTGACAAACTCTTAATAAAACTCTATGTGAAACATAAAGTTAAATAACAATTCTTAATGAAACTATTTAATATATAGAGCTGAATAATTTTCTTGTAAATATACAGGCGTCTCTCGTATTCGTTCCGTGTAGTATCGAAATCGTGTTATACGAGACTTTTTTAAACTTATTAACATATTTTTTACACTAATTAATCATGTACATAGTAAAAATCATGTCAATATGTATCGTGTTGTATCGAAACCGTGTTATACGGACTTAGAAATAATGTAAATGAAAGCATGTCTATCGTGTTATATCGAAACCAAGTTTCATGAAAAACAAAGTAAAACCTCATTAGAGTTATCAAACATTAACAGAATGTATTAAACAAAAAAGAAATGTCTTCTTTATTAAAGATAACTTTCGTGTTATATCAAAACCATGAAGTATTAAATTGAAGTTTTGTACTGTGTAATATCGAAACCGTGTTGTGCAAGTACCGTGTTATACGAGGAACGAATGTACTACAGTAAATTTGTTAAAATCGAACGTCAATTACATTGATTGTATTATAAAATAAAACCTGCTAAGTGTGAAGCATATGCAAAATATAATGCTGTGGTTTTATTTTAATTTAGAAGCAAAATTACCCACTTATAATTGTAATGTGTATTGTTTAAATGCTTACACTGAAAAACACAATTACAGCATATAACCAAATCCAGAATAAAACATTCTTAAAAATTGGATGGTATGATAAATTGAGGAATGTCTCCACATGCTTTTCAGCACTTATTCAACATGGTGCGAATATTTTTAATGCTCTTGCTCAAATGTTCTTGACATTGAAATATGAATATAGCTTAAAATTACTCCTCTGTTAATTTGAAAGGATGATCTTTTTAAAATCCCCACGGAAAATACATGCCTAATGACTATCATGCTAAACTTGTTACCAGCTATCTTATTTTTACCATTAACTACTAATATAGTGCTTTTGTAGAAAACAATAAATTAAAGTACAAGAAAAATATATTTGACCCAAAGAAAGACAATCATTTTCTCTTTTAACTATAGCTTTGAAATTTAATATTTAAATACATAATTGAAAAAACTATATATGTCATTGCTTTGACGGGATTTTTGAAACATATCAATAATATAAAGCATATATACCACTATTATTATACACTTAAGTTTTGCTGATACCTTTTACTTAAAATGCAATGTTGATTTAATGCTCATTTTCTTTTGATTCCCCTCACTAGAATACTTTGCTTAATTTCTACTTTCCTCATACCCCTAATTTCTTACACCATAAAATTACAGATTGTGATCTCCAAGTTTTAATGCCAGCATGCCAAAGAAGTTTTGTAAATGTTTTTCTTTTGACATTTATGAAACTTTTGCACCAGGAAAAACTTTAGAGTACTGAGCTAACTACAGGAATAACTTAGAGAAGCATATTCATTCTTGGTATGATAACAGCAAGAATTTGTTTTAAAATAGAATAATACACAGATTTTTTTTAAGCCGGCTGTGTTACAATTCTAAGCAAAATAATTGTACCAGAAATAAAATATATCTGTGACCAAGTAAAAATGTTCAAACTAAATTTTTTATCTCAAGAAAATTAGCCTAAAAAATGTTAGCATTTATAAAGAGAGTTTTAGTCATAAATTAAGTGACAACATCCCTTTATATTAATTCTGTAAATGCTTTTTATTACATCAGACACAAGAATCATATATTTAGACTACACTATATGACTGATGTTGAATGCACTTGAATTTTAACCAGTCGGTTTTAAAACATTATTGCCAGCAAAATTAGTACTTCACAGCAGACTTTAATAAAGTAACTGTTGTGCAAGTTCTAAATTCAACTAGTGTGCTTTAAGTTTCTATAACCTCACCCATCTTCTCTTTATTCAGGATCAAACAATTGACATCTTGGTAAACTAACATGGAACCCTTCTGAAAAATAGATATATTAATAAACAAAAAATGTATTCATAATTCACAATACAAATTGAACATTCAACTTTGGGCCACATTGAAATAATTATTTTTATACTTATATTCACAGGAAGTTTGTGCATCAGATGAACTTAAAACTGATTTCTGGCTGCAAAGCATAGACCCACCATTTCAAAGATTCTATTGGTTGTTCTTACTCATTGAAAGGTCCAGTTAAAGCATTATTACCAGCAAAATTAGGACTTTGCAGCAGACTTTAATAAAGTAACTGTCATGCAAGGTCTAAACTCAACTAGTGTCATGCTTTAAGTTTCCATGAAATCATCCATCTTCTCGCTATCAGGATCAAACAATTGCCATCTTGGTAAACTAACATGGAGGAACCCTTCTGAAAAATATACAATAAGCAAAAAATGTATTCATAATTCACAATACAAATTGAACATTCAACTTTGGGCACATTGAAATAATTATTTTTATACTTATCCCACAGGAAGTTTGTGCATCAGATGAACTTAATATTGATTTCTGACTGCAAAGCATAGACCCAGCATTTCAAAGATTCTAAGGGTTGTTCTTGCTCATTAAAAGGTCCAGTTAAAGCATTATTACCAGCAAAATTAAGACTTTGCAGCAGACTTTAATAAAGTAACTGTCATGCAAAGTCTAAATTCAACTAGTGTTGTGCTTTAAGTTCCCATGAAATCATCCATCTTCTCGCTATTCAGGATCAAACAATTGACATCTTGGTAAACTAACATGGAGGAACACTTCTGAAAAATATACAATAAGCAAAAAATGTATTCATAATTCACAATACAAATTGAACATTCAACTTTGGGCACATTGAAATAATTATTTTTATACTTATCCCACAGGAAGTTTGTGCATCAGATGAACTTAATACTGATTTCTGACTGCAAAGCATAGACCCAGCATTTCAAAGACTCTAATGGTTGTTCTTGTTCATTGAAAGGTCCAGTTAAAGCATTATTACCAGCAAAATTAGGACTTTGCAGCAGACTTTAATAAAGTAACTGTCATGCAAGGTCTAAACTCAACTAGTGTCATGCTTTAAGTTTCCATGAAATCATTCATCTTCTCGCTATCAGGATCAAACAATTGCCATCTTGGTAAACTAACATGGAGGAACCCTTCTGAAAAATATACAATAAGTGAAAAATGTATTCATAATACAAATAGAACATTAAACTTTGGGCACACTGAAATAAAGCATTTTTATACACATGTCCGCAGGAATTTTGTGCATCAGATGAACTTGGAACTGATGACTGCCCAGTGAAAAACCCACAATCTCAAAGATTTCAATCATTGCTCTAACAATGACTGCTCACTGAAAGGTGAACTTATACTTCAGGTTCTATTGACAAATGTACCAGGTGCCTTACTAATTTAATAGAATAGTGTTTCATGCTTAAATAATTTAGCTCTTAGCAAACTACAAAAATCTTTCATTTGTTGCTAGACAAAGTTTAAGATCAGTAGAGATTAAAAATCTGGCATATAATTTTAAGTAATGAATTAAACAGCTAAATAGTTTCAATTATGTAAGGATTAGGAAATAAGTATTTTACTCATGATAAACACCTATTTGTTACACATCTATAATGCTGGATAAGAATAATACCTAAAATGCATGAATTTTGACAGTAAATTAAACATCATACTGATTTCTGACACCAAGAATATGAAAATTAATAAATGTTCATTTTTGGCACACCCGGGAAGGCTAATAGGGAGAATATTCAACAAGAAGAAAAGATATGATGGTTGAAGGGAAGGGGACTTAAAAGAAAGAACCTTTACAGAGTTAATTTTTGAAGGAAATATTTTGCCGGGAAATTGAAAAGTTAAAGGGCTATTCCACGGAAAACGATAATTTTTTCCTGCACGTGACGCTTCGTATATTTCATAAAAAACAATAATTTAAAAGGATAATGAACAAAATTTTGTTGCTTAAGACATCACAAACGCATGTATGACTTCTTTAGCCAAAACTTTCTTCAAAAATTATTTCTTTTTTATGAATACAGAAACCGTCACGTGCGGGACAAAATGACCATTTCCAATGGAATAGGCATAGACATATTTTTTTTTTCAATGATTTAAATAATTATTTCTAAACTTATGAGATATGTTTCCTTTACGTTGGAACCATAGCTTTCAAAAATCTGCAATTTGTTTCGTCATTGTTGTATTAATAGAGCAAAAATATTAGCTTATCCGCAAGCAAGTTACCAGAGGCTGACTTTAGATGTCCCGCACGTGACGCATGTAAATAAATTTTAATTTAAATTACAAAATTGTTTCATAAGTATCTTTGTATCACATTTAAAGATTAAAAAAAATGCTTAACCCGGTTTCATTAAAATATTAAGAGATATGACGAAATGTTAATGAAATTTAAGCGTATTTTTGTCACGCATGTGACGGAGGAATGGCCCTAAATAGTTTCAACTATGCAACAGGAAAAGAAAATAAATGTCAGAATGAAGTCATTTGATGCTCAACTACACAGGAGACAGAAAGAATCCTTACTTAAGATTTGATATCTGAAAGTTAATTTTGGCAGAAAATTAAATTTGCTGCTAAATATTCTTAATTATTCAAGGAACAAAAATGCTTTACAGTACAATTTTCAATAGCATTCGTTAGAAAGAAATCTTTGCACGCTAATGGCTAACAGGAGAAATCTGCCCTTAAGAATAGATGACAGGAATAAATTTAATTCCGGCAGTAATTAAATTAATTATACATCAAAATGGTTTTACTAAATGAAGGAAATTAAACAATTTACTCACGATAACAGATTTCTAGTTGATGCAGATCTACGCACGCTAAAGGCTGACGGGAACAATTCTGACAAAAGTCAACACGTCTAAGAAAAATGATTGTAAATTTTGGATAATTAAGCAACTCAGTAGCTTTAATTATGCAAGGAAAAGGAAACATCTAAATATTTCACAAAGGATAAACGTTTAATGATGTGAATACATGCACGCTTACAGGAAGAATCCTTAAGGACGTCTAAAAGAAATGTAAGTTAATTTAGGCGGGAAATTAAAAGAAGACTAATAGTTTCGATTATTCAAGGGAGGGGGGGAGCAAAAATCTCAAGAACACGAGAAACGTTTATTTAATGCACACCTATGCAAGCTAACGTCTAACAACAATTTCCCATATTATATTAGATATCTGAAAGACGTCTAATTATGGCATAAATAAATTAACTTTTGTCGGGATAGAAAGTACAGATGCACAGAATGATAATCTAGGAAAAAACCTAAGGCCTAGCCATAATAAATCTTAATACATGCTTTTAATTTCATGACCGTTGTACTGTCCAACCACAGATTGCATGGAATTTTCAAACGTCCAGATCAACGAATCTATGTGAATAAGGGGGAAAAGTAAAAATTTGATGCGCGTATTCCGCTCATTTGAATGAGACTCTGCTTCTGCAAAAGCTGACATCGGTAAAAAATAAATTTATCCATTTCCGGCTGTAAAACGGTGTTTGTCATTCCATACAATCCGTGGTCAGACAGTAAGCATAAATAAAGGAACATGCTCTTTTTCAAAATAAAAAAAAACAAAAAGATACAACTTAATATAGTC
Organism: Uloborus diversus; assembly: GCF_026930045.1. Classification (NCBI taxonomy): domain Eukaryota; kingdom Metazoa; phylum Arthropoda; class Arachnida; order Araneae; family Uloboridae; genus Uloborus; species Uloborus diversus. The sequence goes on from NC_072739.1 coordinate 13,092,736, forward strand.
ACATCCAAGAAAATGTTTCACTTACTTTCATGCATATTTAATTGTAAAAATCTCATCATAATAAATACATTAACACATTACTCATTACTACATTCTTCAAGCCATTTTTTAAACCACGCACGAGCCACGAGGTACAGGAAGAATCCTTGTCGCCAAGTCTGAGAATGATATCATTTAGCGCCAAAATATAGGGTTGCCTCCCGTTTATCTGTCAGGATCGTTCCTGCATTGACCGATTTCCTAAAAACACAGGGAAGTATTCGATTTTCTAATTTTATTTTTATTTGATAGAGTAACATACATGAACATCATCTGCGAAAAAAATTTTACGATACGACTAATACTTTTTTTTTAAATAATTTTTTAAAGTTCACGCGCGAGTGACGTCATTTGCTTGTAAGTCCTTTGACTGACGTCACTGCCGCGCTGCGAGGCGGCGGGGTTGGCTAGGACAAAGAAGTGCTTGGCGATCTTTGGGGGAAGGCGCGGGAAAACAAGAGCCTTCTAACAGCAGCGCGCATAAAAGGCTAGTGAAAATCCTTGGCTGTCTGTAGGGTTTAATGCATTCTGCGATTGTTTTTAAATTGATTTTCTTTGTCATGGCTAGTGGAATCAATTACAAGTATTGCTTCGTTCCTGGATGCGTATCTACATCTAAAAAAACTCCTCACAAGCGATTTGTTATTGTTCCGTCCCAGCAGGATCTTCGAAAGAAGTGTTTTCAAGTGTGTTTATTAATTAAAATTTGAAAATGAAAATTTGCACTTCATTTTAATTAAAAACTATGTCAAGTGAGAAATACAGTTTGAAATATATGTTGACAACTGTTCATAAATAAATGTTTAATAAGCATATGAGATATTTTGAAAAAAAATGCAAGTAAACAAAGGAATTTAAACACTGCACAATAAACTTAAATAGAAAGTAATAGATGCATTACTATTTCCATTTTAATAACAATGCAAAAACTATTAATACTTTCTTTTTAACATTCAAACTATCTTCAAATTTTAACTATTACAAATTGATAATTTAAAAATACATTTTCAGTTTATCACCAGAAGCGTTTCTATATATACAAGACCTTTCTCACCTGCAAAAAGGTACTTATTTTATGAAATGAACACCATTTTCAAATTTATTATTTTTATCAAAAGAGCAAAAAAATATATTTTTCCTTTTTTTGCTAAGTTGCACAAAAACTCAAGGATAATTAACATGTATTAGTGGATTTAAAACAATTTTCCACAAAAAAAAAGCAGATCAACTTTTATTGCCAACAAAGCGAAAAATTTTCATGCAAAAACTGCTCTAAAACTTAGTACTGGAATCACTTGCAGTAGGGTTGTTACAAAATGCGCGCCTCATTAAAAGCCGCCAAGTAAGAACTGGAATAGCGCTCTTACATTGTAATTTATATATTCAGATAAAAAAACCATCGACACACAAATGGAAATGATCAATCTTCATAAGGGAAACTAATGCGAATAATATGAACTGCAAACATAGACGGATATGTACGTACAATTTTAAAGAAAACTTTGTTGTCTCACTCCCCGTACTTCTAGGACATTAAATCTCTCGTCCTTTCGAAAAAAGTCAAACACCATGAATGACTTTACTTGAGGAAGGTTATTGGATTGACCTTTCGTGAATCCTAGCCCCATGATGGAAAAAATGCTGGTAAAATGCTTTAAAAAGGCTGAAAAAGACAGTGCTATTCACCTCCTGGTAGGCGCAACACGGCATGGAAATGGAGCTCTGATCGGAACAGGGAAATGACGTCAGCTGCTGACGTTTTAGGCCACACCTCTTTTTTGCGCATCGCTCTTTAAAAAAATCATAAAAAATCAATCGTTGGTTTTAAAAATCCGGCCATGGTGAATTTTTGTGTTTTGTAAGCCTGTCAACATTGTGCAATAGTTAAAATTGGAATATTTGATAGGTTGATACTTCCCTATTGCGTAAATGGAAAAGCTCTAATGGTTTTCTGCAATGTAAAATGATAAAATTTTACATTGCGGCCTCCGCCCCTCCCCCCTGGTTTTTGAAAAAATAAATAAATTAAATATTAAAAAAATATTTTTTTTTAAATTAAACTTTTTTTTGTTAAATTAATGAAATAAAATTAATTTTCGCAACTAAATTAAAAACGTGCAGAAGTAATAACTTTTAAGGTATATTCAAAACAATAAAGGGTCGTTAGTTGCTGAAACAGATTTGTCCTGTCACAAAATTGTTATGAAAGTACATTGTAAGAGTTCGGCCAAATTTGATCGAACCAGTTTTAATGTTTGCAGTACCTTTAAAAGCTGAATCTGGAATTTTTAAGCAGTTTTTCAGTAATTTTTGGTCTTCCTGAAAATTCTGAGGGGGAGCTCTAGCTTCCCGAGCCTTTTGGGTAATCAAGCCCTGCGCTTACGGCGCAACGTCTTACCTTTCAGATTTTAGAAACTAACCTTTTCTATACATTCAACATTCATTCCGACATCCGATTCACACTGAGACCCAAAACAGACGTACAAAGCAGTACCTACAATGCAAAACTGCAATCGCTAAACCACCAAATTTTCTTTTGTTTTTGTCCTTCAAATTTTTAGAACCGATGTGTGTGTGCTTTCGTTTCTATATTTTAAAACTTTGAGGATTCCTAATGATTATTTCATTGCATAGTATATTTTATTATTAAAAGGAATTTGTTTCAAATTCACAACTTGGTGACTCCTGTTAAACTATTTTTATTAATTAAGGTTCGCTAAAGTTCATAAGTAATACTATTTTTTTTTTTTGAGTTTCTCTATAATTCCTCAAATTTTCACTAAAAGATTACAAAAACATTTTCAGCGTTTAAATTTGAAGTATTGATTTTTATTTAGTTTCTTAAAGTTTTTTGGTTTATAGCCCCCCCCCCTTCACCGCCCTCCAGGGGCGGCATTTCAGCATTTCATTTGGAGGGTCGAGTTTCTTAAATATGTATTACTACAGTGTGGTACAAAACACACATTATCTAACAGGGAGTGGTCATAAAATCGGTTTACTATGAATAAAAATTTGTGTTTGGAAACAATTAAAATTTTGACTCATTTTCTAATACGTTATCGCACAAAACATCTCGATACTAAAGTTTTATACCTCTTGGAAAAGTTTTAATGCATGATTTTTGGAATTCGGAAGAGCAGGAAATCGTGTTACTAATCTGTCAGTGCCCAGTGTCGTGCTGTTTTGCCAATACAACTAAATAGAAATTTTTTTTTGCCCATTGTGTTTCGAAAATAATTCTCTAACCTCCTGAGACAAAGAAATCTTTCTCTACTAGCTGAGCTGATAGGAAAAGTTAAAAAAATAATTGAAGTAACAAAGTTATGTATGAAAACACTTTTTATATCTTGCTCTTCAAAATCACCCAGGCAACTTCAAAAATTGTGAAGGGCTTAATTTACATCATTGAATAATCTAGTCTCATAGGCGCTCTCAGTTTCAATGAGATGTCCTCTGCATCCAGCTCTGTTATTCACTATTCCAGACTGATGAGTCCATAACAAGGACGAAACTGCAGTCTCTGGATGTAATAACTGGTCTGTCGGTATATTGCTTGTAATTTTTCTTGCCTCGTACTAAAAATTTTACTCAAAATTGAAACATTTTATTTTTTGTTTTCAACATCCAATCCAGATAATATAGAGCCAACCATACAGAAAAAAAATATCATCAAATCTTGTGTTAATTTCATTCGAAACTGAATTGATTACTTCATACAAAATATTAAGAAAACAATGTTTGACTTTACATCGTGTGTGTAGGTTTTCGTCACTTTTTTTTTTTTTTTTTTTTTTGGCACCTTTTTAAAATTGGCTCGGAGGAAGAATTTTTTGAAAGGTTTCACGATTGATTGAAATATGCATCTATGTAAAATCTAGTTTCAGTTTCAATTGTAGATTGAACTATGGTAGTATGCTGCACAGATCAATTGTAGATGGAACTGTGGTTTGAATAGTCTGAAAATTAAGGGTAGTGGATTGAAGATGTTTTGATAGAGTAAAGCATTTTTCAAAAACTTTCCTCAATACAAACAAATTGAATAAAAATTCAAACAAAGTCATACATGGTAAAGGGCATGAGCTTTTTCACCATTGAAAGAATCGTTTTGCAATAAATCTTCCAATCGTCAAATCACTGCTTTGAAGTTATAGAGAAATAATTTTATGGTTTTAACTCGTGAAGACCATCTTCTGTCACTCCGAGATTGTATACTTATAGAGCGCCATAAAAGATATTTGTTGATATGTTTTTTTTTTAACTCAATAATCATATGCATTTTTAAGAAGTTTCTATGAAAGCATATAATGCATTGAGCAGCTGAAACGTGTTTCTAGCAGAAGAAAAAGATAAACACTCATCAAATAAATATACACTTAAAAAATGAGCGTAAAATTTATTGAATAATATCAAGGACTTTTCTTGTGAAAACCATGCAGCCACACCACTTTGCACGAGCCACTCATATTGAACATGCCATCGTTACAGTGGGCACACAAGTATGAAATATTTAGCCAAAATGACGAAATGTCTTCTTCAGTTAAAATTAACTATGGTTCTCTATCACTTTTCTATGTTCTGAAAAGGCCGGGAAATACTTCATGAATTTAAGTCATCATCCAAATAACGAAAAACACTTTTTCTAGTCTGGGAATGCGTCGAGTTTCATCAAATATTTACTGAGAACCAGCGAGATTTTTTAAAATGAACATTGATTTTCGATTTACATAAATTGAATTCACCCATTTTCTATCATTCTGCTTAAAAAATTTGGGGGTGCGACCGCCCCCTCTTGACCCCCCTATTTGCCGCCCCTGCCGCCCTCTCTCCCCAACAGACTCCCGCATTGCTGGGTCTGCGGGTACGTAGATTCGAGCCTGCGTACAGGAGAATTAAATTTCAATGCCATCTCTACACCATTTTAACTTATAACTGAAAAAAAAAAAAAAACACTTTAAATATAGGATTACTATTAATTTTATTAGTATAATATCCATCGGCAAAAATGAATCTATGAAATGTCATATTCTATAGCACTTCTTTAAAAAGTCCAAAGAGAATGCACTTCGGAATTTTTTTCTTATTCGATGAACAAATAAGTGTCAACGTTATTTGGGATTCAGATACGTATGATTAGGCCCGTCATTTCCTTTACTCATGGGAGGGGGGGGGGCAAAGGGAATACACTCGAAAATGTCATAAAAAATAATAAAATACCTGCAATGAAACTTTTGCATTTGTGCAATGTATATATCTCAAAATCCGAAGGGGAAAGGAGGGTGCGGGGGGGGGTCAACTCCCCCTTAATCTGTGTAAGAATGTGTGTAAGAATAGTACTTGCAGTGTTTGTAATTTGTTCCATATTCAACTTTTATTCAATTACCCTTTCATTAAAATGAATAGTGTTGGAAATACAGCTGAAATAAAGCAATAATCTGCATTTTGAGCCCCCTCTTTGCCCCCCCCCATAACTCCCAAACCCGACGCTTAAACTCTTGGGACTTTTTGGTACGTTATCTCCTCATAATACTGAACAATTTGGTATAGGAGCACATTCTTTTTTTTGAATGTCCAGGTTCGGCCCTTTTTCGACCTAATTTGACCGGACTATATGTCATCTATACATATAATAAAATGAGATGTTTGCGTGTGTGTGTGTGTGGCGCGCTTCTCGGGAAAACTTTAAGGTATAGAAAGATGAAATTTGGTATACAGGTACAGTTTCTGCTGAAGATGTGCACGTCGGGCTTCGATTTTTGATATTTTAATTAGAAAAAAAGTTATTTAATGTTTTATGTGTTTTTTTGCACTTTTCAGTATTTTTTACCTCAAAAACCCTAAACCAATCGCACCACACAAATATTTTTTGTACTATACTGTTGGAAATTTAGTTTTAAATATGATGAATGAAAAAATTTTGAAGATAGAGCAATTTTTGTATTTCTTATCAATTTTTGAAAAGACCTTCAATTTGAATTTTTTTATGGGTTTTATATTTTTCTACTATCATCCTGCGAGAAGTATCAAAGCCTCATTTTTAAAATTTAAGTTGGTAATAGTAAAAACATTTCGCCCTCTTCAGAAGAAAAAAGTTCTTAAAAATAAGCAATAGTTGTTTTTTTTTTCTTCTTTTTTTTTACAATTTTTTTAATGCTGAACATATTATGTCTTTCCCCGCATCGGTCGAAAAAAGCGTTCTTCAATCTTTTATGCTCTGACGTCACTACTTGGATTTCGATTCGATATTTACGACGGAATCTTAATCGCAAACAATGTTAATCGTTTTTTTTACTATATAGTTTACTTCTACATTTTATGACGTGATGACCTCGTGTTTTTCAGTTCAGCGCTTGCTTTTTTTTCTTTCCTTTTTTTTTTTTTAAATTGAGGGATTGCATTTTTCTTTTTCCATCCCCCCTCCCCCAAGCTGAACGTTGGGCTGCATCTATATTACGTTGCATTTCATAGTTGTGCGCATATAATTCAATAAAAACAGCGACATTTTTTTTCTTTGTCAAACGCTACTTTTTGCACACTACAAGCATTTTTTTGAGTGATCTTTGTTTTTATTAGGAAATGGGAGGGGAGGTAAAAATAAATAAAGATGGATAAAAAATTTTTAGAGATAGATCGTAAAGGTAGATAGCCGCCGAAGGCGTCAATCTTGCCGTAAAAATGTGTATGGCACAAAACAAGATAGAGATGGATTGATTAAAACTGCTGCCAAATTTAAGCGGCAAACTTGAAGTAAAAGGTAAATGACAAGTTACACAGGGATTCAAGTGAAACACGGCCGATCGCAATGCACCGATGCGATCGCTATTTCCCCAATTTGAATTCAAGTGTAACATTGCGATTGTCTTCAGTCCCGATTTTCTCACAAAATTTGCAATTGCTCTCGAGCTCTTGTAAGTCTGGAAAATCCCTCTCAAGTGCAGAAAAACATCAATGACGTCTGTTTTGAATGCAAAGTTGATTTTAGAATTAATGGAATGTTATTGTTGAAAATTTTCAATTCGAAATCGGCAACTCAATGCAAGACTCGTTTTTTGTTTACCGTAGCATTTTTGCAGTAGCCTTCATTTTACATTGGAAGTAGCTATCCAGAATTTCTAGTTTATCGTAGCAGGAAAGGTTAGTAGGTCTTTTGTAAAATTGTGAAAAAAGGGTTGTTCACATGTTTTTTCGTTTCAAGATGAACCATTTGGATAGTTTGTTTTATTAGAAGCAGTGCTTATCAGTGCAACTTTTTTGCTTTTTTGTTCCTTTTATGCAGTTGATATTGCTACCGAATCGAATTAGCCATTTTTCCTTCAAGGTCATTCATAGGTCAAGATGGCGACGTTTCGGTCTCCTGGTGAATTGTTTTCTTTTCTCTTATCGAACATAGCGTGTCAATGTTCCTCGTCGTTGAGCGTTTAGTTTTTCTCATGCAGGTCTCACACTCTCGACAGAGGGTTCCCGAATCGTTCGGAGTTTGCTTCCTCTTGGCTCCTAGGTAAGGAGTTCTCCTTTTTGTTTCTTTCTCTTTTTTATCTTTGCTGTGCATGAACCAGGTCTCCATGGAGGCACACAGCCACACACAAAATTTCTCAATCACAGACCTCATCTCCGAGGCAAATAACAAAGGAGTCACCTCCTTTCCCATTTTTGTAACTGGGATCGGCACGGATAAACTCCCTCGGAACAAACCTAAGGATATTAAAGCGGAAATTATTTCCAAGGTCAGCCATGCAAAAGATATATCTAGCATAACTTTCACTCGAGGAAACAGCATTCTAATAATTTCTGAAAGTATAGAATGTGCGAAAGAAATTGCTAAACTAACTACCCTTCTCAATGTTAAAATACAGGTTCACGTCATAAATGAAAACTACACGTCTCGCTTTTTAATTAAAGACATCGATACAGAAGTTTGCATGTCGGATTTGATAGCAGAAATTGAACTCGAAAATAAAATGAAGGTTCTAGAAGCCAGGCGTTTTATAAAAAATACCCCCCAGGGCAAAAACCCAACTGAAGTTGTATTAATTACAATTATTGGATTCCAGCTGCCTGAACATGTTAAATTGTTCCTAATGAAAAAAAAAAATACCCTATTCATCGATAAACCACGGCAATGCGGGAACTGTCACGCCTATAATCATGCCACAAGCAAATGCTCTGAAGTGGGCTCATGTATCAATTGCGCTGAGAGACACAGCGAGGAAATCTGTGCACACCCCCCTAAATGCGCGAATTGCGGGGAAGGACACCCGGCAAATTTCAACTCCTGCCCAAAACGAATTAGTGAAGCAAAAATTTTAGAATTTAAATGTACACAACATCTCAGTATCACTGAAGCCCGAAGGAGATGTCAAAAGGCAAAAAATACTTACGCTTCTGTTACAGTTAAAGAAACTAATGGGAACTTTGTCACAAGGGATGAATTAAATAATACGCTCAAGGAAAAGATGTTAGAATTTGAGGAAAAAATGAAGGAAGACATTCGTAGTCAGATCAGTCAACTTCAAAGCTCTATCGAGGAAGTTATGAAAAGCTGTCTTTCGCAAATTAATTACAACGTCACAAGACTAATGCAAGGGTTTCTCAGCAACACAGGGAGTAAAAACAAGTTACCTCCCTACAAATTTGATTCGGACTTTGAAATTAATTTCAGCAAGCGAAAAAAAAATGCTCCACCTGTCGATATGATTGGGAACGGGAACCAAATGGAAATTGAGGCCAGTGGGCCGTCCTCTGGGGTGAACTAATGGCCCTTTCGGGCTTTTGTCTGGTGCGTTCGTTTTTTTCCTTTTCTCCGGTCTTTTTTGGTTCCCCATGGCGAGTAGCTATTTAGTTCATTGGAATGCTCGTAGCATATCTAACAAACGCACCTGGCTCTATTCTTCCTTTTTTCATTAAGCCGACATCATTGCCGTCCAGGAGACTTTTTTGAACAATAACACTACCTTCCATCTGAAGGATAAAATCATTTTTCGTAAAGATAGAGAAAACCGACCGGGAGGTGGACTTTTGACCGCCATCAATAAAAAAATTTCTGCCAAAACCATCAACATGCATCTCCCTCCATCACAAACTGAAATCCTTGGGATTGAATGCCTGCTAAACGGCACCACTTTAAAAATTTTCAATGTTTATTCTCCCTCAGGAAACTGGAGCAACTCCTGGCTAAACGCTTTTAAAAATTTTCTTACTCCCCCCTTTTTGATCGTTGGTGATTTTAATATTCACCATAGTGCCCTTGGAAGCACGAATAACTCCCGAGATGCGGAGGTGCTCCTTGACTGGATTACAGAGAATAATATGGCCCTTTTAAACAGCTCTACCCCTACGTATTTTTCAATCAACAATAAACCAGCTCTTTTGGACCTCAGTATCATGTCTCTAGACCTTTTCAACATCATTTCTTACGAAGTACATCCAGACCCTTTCGACAGTGACCACCACCCAGTCAAGATCCACCTTCCCCATCTCGGGACTATAATCAGCAAACGCTGGAAACTGAACTGGCAAGATTACCTCAAGGAGGTGAACACTCAGCTCTCCAATAGTAACGATTTCGACCTAAATACTTTCAGTAAAATGATGAATAATTCCCTACATAAAAATAGCAAATTGGATGCCTTTAAACACAATAATAATAATAATCCCTGGTGGAATCAGGAGTGTAATATTCTCTTGGGCAAAAAAAGGAAATTCCTACGCATAGCAAAAACAAAATTTAGCAAAGAGGCTTGGAAAACATACAAAAGGATGAGTGCACAACTAAGAAAACTCTGCAATAGATTACGTAGAGAATTTTGGAGCAAGACCATGTACATGGGAAACAAAAATCACAGTATCTTTAAAATCATAAAACATCTTAATAATCGCCAACTGAAGGAAATTAACTCCAACCTCATCCTTAAGATTCGTACCAATGAAATTCATACACCCATAGCCCAAGCTAATGCCTTTGCCACTATTTTCAAGAACACAAACATAAACATGGTTATACCATTGGATTTCAGTGGAAACAACGACTTGGATAAGGATTTCACCATTACTGAATTAGAAGAAGCTATTAAAAATAACCGAAATTCATCTCCCGGCCCCGACAATATTTCCGCAAAAGCTCTGAAAGGAATCTCTCACACCAACCTTATCCAGATCCTCAATATGCTTAACCATTCCTGGTTAACCGGGGAAATCCCAAATTTTTTCAAGAGTGCCCATATCATCCCTATCCACAAAAAAGGTAAAAGTCGCGAAGATATATCCTCGTATCGTCCTATATCACTCACCTGCACACTCGGGAAAACTATGGAAAGAATGCTCCTCAAGCGTTTAATTGATTATAGCCTAACTTCCAATATCTCTCCGCCCAATCAATTTGGCTTCCTCCCTTTCAGAGGCTGTGACGTCATTCTTACTAGTATTCATCATGAAATTTTCCAATCCAGAAGCAATAAGCTTTTTACTTTCCTAGTTGCACTTGACCTTAAAGGAGCATACGATTCTGTCTGGACCGACGGACTAACTTGGAAGATGATGCAAGCCGGAATTCAAGGGAAAGCAGCCTACTGGATTCACAATTTCATAAACAACCGTTCCGCCCAAGTTAAATGGAGAGGTAATTACTCAGCGAAATTTTACACCAATAGAGGCGTCCCTCAAGGAGCGGTCTTGAGCCCTTTCTTATTCCAAATTTACATTGCCGATTTATGTCAAGCCCATTATAGGAATACCAAATTGTTCACATATGCCGACGACATCTTTTTGATCGGCTCAGGGGCCGAAATCGACTCAGCACTTAACGACCTCCAGGCTGCCTTACTAAAAATTCAAGAATGGTGCGAGTGCTGGCACATGAAGATCGTACCGGAAAAGTGCGTGGCAATAAATTTTTCAAACAAAAAAAAGAAAACTAATCGTAATCTATCCATTAACGGAAAAAACATCAAATGGAGTGAAGATATAAGAATCCTGGGTCTCATTTTCGACCGCAATCTCACCTTTAAAAACCATATTAACCACTTATCTCAAAAAGTGTACAAATACACCAACATTCTCAAAGCCGTTGCCTCGAAAAGATGGGGAGCGAGAACTAAAGATCTGTTAATCATTGCGAAAAGTTGCATTAAAAGCAAAATAAATTTTGGAAGCCATATCTTTTCCTCATGCTCCCAGACAAATAAAAAGAAGATTGAAACAATATACCATTCCGCTATACGGGTAGCTGTGGGCCTCCCCAAATTCACCCCTATCCCGGTCCTTCTCATGGAAGCTAAAGAAACCACCTGCCAACATAGCCATAGCCTCAATGCAGAAATCTTCATGTTACGCCAAGTCGCACTAGGGAATTTCTCTACAGTCAGAAAACGTTTACTCTCTTTCGAGTCTAAGTTCATACCTGCAAACACTGACAAAGCTCCCCTGGCAATAAAAAAGAAAAATCTACTAAAAGATCTTAATATTTACCCCAGCCAAATCATCCCACTATGCATTCCGATCGTTGATAATTCAAAACACTGCAACATTTTTCTCAAGAGCCTGCCTTTTCAAGATGACAAGATCCCTAATAATCTCATCAGCATAGTCTTCCATAATTATAGCAGTAATAATTGGAAAAATAACCCTCTCATTGCATCGGACGCTTCAAAAGTCACTAATTCCACCTCCATCGGTATCTACAATAACGATACTAAAGAGTGCATTATGGGAAGAATCCCTCATGAAAACTCAGTCTTCACTGCTGAAGGTTTGGCCTTGTGGCTTGCCATCCGTCGTTTCGGAAGAACCGGGGATAAAGTTATTTTTCTCTCTGACAGCTTATCAGTCCTCACGGCCCTCAAAAACGTCAATAACAAATCTCCACACATCATCACTATGATTGCTCAGATCATCAATAGTTGCATCGAAAACGGTCACTCCATTGACATTGCTTGGACCCCTGCGCATGTAGGAATACAATGCAATGAAATTGCGGACAAAATAGCAAACATGGGCCATCGTGAAAACCTTATCCTCCACTGGAAGTCCCCTGAAGACATTATTCAAAATCTCAGAAACCGTTTCAAAATGAAAACCCTCCAAAACTGGAACTCATCTCACTATGTCAAAAGATTCAGCCACCTTATCAATATCAACGACAAGATCCGGATGATGCCCAACAGTAGATATGAAGATGTCTTAATCTCTAGGGCCAGGACTCGCACTACTCTTACAAATTACAACTTGTTCCAGATCAGACGGGCAAATTCTCCCCTCTGCTCAAGATGCAAAGTTCCAGAGACACTTGATCATGCAATTTTGGAATGCTCCAAGTATACTAAAGAGAGAGACAGACTGCGGGCTTGTGCCGGCTGTGTGCCTCTGTCCTTCTGTCTTATCTTTGAAATTTCATTTTTTTCCCCTCGGTTCTTTTCTTGCCTGTTGGCTCTCCTTTCGGTCATCGATGTTGGCTAACTTTCGTTCTCCAGTCCATCCCCGAGTTGGGGACCTGGTTTTGTTTTGTCTTGCTGTGTATCTTGCCACCTTCGTTCTTTCTGTTTCTCATGCTATGTTCATTCATCAGTGTTTTGGTCTAATTTAAGTTGCCTGCCCTTAGAATTTCAGTCCTCGATACCTGGATCATTAGGGATAAAGCCACTTAGGTTAAGTGTAGCAAAATTCCCAAAAGAAGAAGAAGAAGAAGAAGAAGACATTGGAAGTATAATTGGTTTTATTTACTTAAAGTATGCGATACTTCTTCTATTTAACATTGTTTTTATCTACAAATGCAGTACGTATTTTAATTATGACTTAAAACTTAATGGCATAACATTCTGCATAGTCATTATACTACTTCGTCGTTTTGAAGAAATCAACGGAATTTTTTTCCGGCTGAACAACAACAATACAAGTTGAATTACGACTGTGATGAGAAATTATAATTAAATTCTCTTCATTGTTGTAATTTTACTAGTTAGTACTATACTAGTTGAGAAAGAAAAAGAAAAGGGATTGTTGAAAGTGAGTAAATTTGTTTAACGTTCACTATCTTACTAATATAAAATCTCAATTCTAGGCTAGTATTTTTCAATTATTTGCTAAAATTGCATTTACTTGCGCATTATGGTACAATAACAAAATGCATCAAACTTAGCTACATGGCCCCGGCATAAGTTCCTACTATGACATGCATTGTACTCCTATTAAAAGGTAAATTGTGAAAGTCTGAAATCTGGTAAATGTCGACACTAGTCAGTGCATATCAACATACACATACCAAAAGCATCGGTGATATACTTAATATTTCTGGTGAATCGCCAGTAAAAGTTGACATTTTTTAATTTTGGTGTTTTGCAGTAACATACATGTACTGCATATCCATGATTTAAAAAAAAAGTAATTGGCAGAAACATTTCGCTGTAAATAAATGAAAAAATAAATGACGATCCAAATCCCGTTGTTTTTTTTTTCCAATGAGGAAAAAAATAATGGCAGTACTTCACAAAGGTGCATATGCAAAACGTAGTCAGACAAGGGGGGCAAATTTCGAATTTAGTCGTTTAATACTGGTTTGGGAGGGGGGGGGATAGTAAAAAGCGAGCAGTGCCAGATGTTTAATTTTTCTGTTATTTTTATATGTCTGTGGCAAATGTTGAAACTGATGCCCTCACTAGTGATGGGCATTATCAAGACCTTTTGATAATCAATCTCTTTCCAAATCGAGAACTTGAGCGATTGATAATCCAGATCTTTTGAAATCGAGAACTCCAGCTGAGTCAATCAATAACCAAGAATTCGTGACAATAAGAGTTCTCGAGTGATTCGATTATGCCTACCTTCAAGGTTTTATATCAAGTTTGAACAAATTTGAAGAAAATAATTATGGTGAATTTTGCCACCTTTCAGAAAAAAAATATCAGCTCGATGTGTCGTAGGTTTGACGATCCTACCACTTCTGGTGGTTATTAGTTCCCTCATAATCTCAGAAACTTTACCTGAAGTTTCCAAGCGGTACAAACGTTGAAATGGTCGTACCAGTTCACCACTCTGAGTTTTCAATCTTGCAACGCGGGAGACACCGTCATGCCCTTTGTAAATTTCAATAATTTTGGCTAAAGGCCAATATACACGTTTTTTATTATCAAAACTGATTAAGACAATATCTCCCACAGCTAGTGGAGTTTGTACTCCTTTGCTGGTCTGCCTTAAAATGGAGAGATATTCATTTTGGAACCTAATTTTAAGTTTTTGCTTAACGGCGTGGAGGTGCCTCGCACGTTTGCGAAGGTTTTTCAAGTCATTCTGCTCTAAGTCTTCGACGCAGAATTCAATCTGATCCTGCAAAAATAAAGATGGTGTTATAGCTACTAAATCAGAGGGGTCCTCCAAGAGATAAGTGAGGGGTCTGCTGTTTAGCATAGCTTCACTCTCACACACGACGGTGTGAAGTTCATCATATTGGAGACAAGCTTTTCCTACATTGCGTCTCAGCAATTCCTTCAACATTCGGACTACCCTCTCCCACCAACCACCCCACCAAGCGGCGGTTGGAGGGTTGAAGTGCCAAGAGATCTTCTTTAAGTCCGAGTGAGAAATAATGACACTCCAATCGATGTTCCGGAGCTCATTGTTTAGTCCAACGAAATTTTTACCATTGTCAGAGAGAGTAAATTGTTGTTACTCGACCTCGACGTGCGATAAATCTTCTTAATGCAAGAAGAAAACTTTGGGTTGATATGTCCGAGACAAGTTCGAAATGAACGGCACGGTAAACTGCACATGTGAAAATTGCTATCCAGACTTTATCACGATTTCGTAGGAGCAGATGACGAGCCATATCGACACCGGTTGTGTCAAACACAGCTGACATTCTCACACGATCTTCAGGAAGAGGTGCAAACACAGAAGTGGCATGTTTTGACTTAAATCTTTGACAAATCAAGCATTTAGACACGACAGATCGGACAGTTCTCCTGGATCTCAGTATCCAATACTTCTCTCGTAAGATGGAAACGAGTGTCTGTACACCTGCATGATTATACGTTCGATGCGTATCTTCGATGAGTTTGCAAACAAGCTCGTGCTTGTCCGGCAACAGTATCGGTTTTCTAAAATAATCTTCGTTATCTGTAGAGTAAAGTTTGGTCTCCACTCTGAGGAGGCCATCAGAATCAAAGTTAACCACAAAGTTAGCAGGAATCAGTCGACGGTTTTTGAAAAAGGTCTCTTTTTGTATCAAACGGGAAATTTCGAGCTCCGATTTGGAGAGCTCTTCTCTGCTCAGATGTCCATGAAGAAGATTGTTTCTTTTACCATGCACTGCTGATTTTATATTATAGATGAATCTTTTCACGTAGGCCAAAATTCGTATGATGGTAGAAAATCTTGAAATTCGCTTACTCCACTCCAAGAAGTTAGATTCCAAATCGTTTAGAGTGACATTCGTCGTAACTGTTGGTATTTTTTCTCTAGAAGAGAGTTCCAAACCATCTGATAAATCAAAGTCTTGGGTGTCTGGCCAGCATGCACGATTTTTCAACCAAATGGGACCCTCCCACCAGCAAAGACTGAAGAGGGTTTGTGCATTACATCCCCTGGACGCGATGTCTGCAATGTTCATCTGTGATGGAACGAAATTCCACTCTTCTTTCGACGAACTTAAATGGATCTCTTTAACTCTATTACGCACAAATGTTTTCCAAGTTCCTGAGTTTTTTATCCAACAGAGCACAACTTTCGAGTCAGTCCAGTAGAAAGTTTGGATATTCTCAATATTCAGTGATGTTTTGACGTTCTGAACTAAACGAGTGCCGATTACTGCAGTCAAGAGTTCGAGTTTTGGGATGGACATTTCAGTTTTCATTTTGGTGACGGGATCCTTTTTTAGAGGGGCAACGCGTGACTTTGCCTGAACTAATTTAATCTGAACTTCATTACCGCATTCGATTCTCAAAAACACGCACGCTGCAAAGGCTTTCCCACTTGCATCACTGAACGTATGCATTGTGGTAGTTGACTCATCAACTAAACCCCCAAAGTAACGCGGAATTTGAACTAATTCCAAAAATTTGAAACTAGCAAGCCAATTTTTGAATTCCTCGATAATTTCAGGCGGCAGTTTTTGATCCCATGTTAGCTTATAATTTTTCCACGCTTTTTGCATTAGAAGTTTTGGAATGAGTGTCACGGGTGCTGTAAAACCGATCGGGTCAAATATCTTTTGCGAAATCGACAAAAGTTACCGTTTTGAACACGAATCGTTGATTTCAGTCGAAACATTGCCGAGATCGCAAGATATCAAATCCGCACTTGGATCATATAAAAGACCAAGTACCGAGCATTTTGTTTTTTCCCCGTTTTGATACTTTGAGGAGAATACCCAACCCGTGAGCTCAAACCCCGCTTTTGACATAATCTGACAAGCTGTTGTTCGAAACTGTTGAAGTTCTATCTCATTTTGAACACTAGCAACAACGTTATCGACATAGAAAGAATCTTTCAATTTTACTGCAACTTCATTACTACTTTCTTTATCTAAATGATGATAAATCGTAGACATGAGCAAAAATAAACTCGAAGAAAGGCCAAAGAGTACTCTACAATGCCTACGTTTCAATTTCGCGTTTTTCATAATCTTTCCACCACAGAAATCGCAAAAAGTCTCTGTCTGTAGGGGAAATTGAAATCTGCAAAAATGCTTTGCGAATGTCTGAAATGACGCCTAATCTATCTTTGCGAAATTTATTCAAAATGGAAGGGATCATTTTAATATAGTTTGGTCCAGTAGCTAAGCATTGGTTCAGGGAAACTGAATTTTCGTCTTTTGCAGAAGCGTCGAAAACTGGACGTATTTTTGTCGTAAGACTAGATTCCTTAAAGACGGCTCTGTGAGGTAAATACCGGCATCTCTGTTCAGATAAGTTTTCCCCGTTAACGCTACTCGGGACCTGCTCTATGACTCCCAAATGTTCCCATTCTTCCAAAATTTTGTCATAAGAATCAAATTTCCCTGAGGAAATAAGTTTAGAAGACATAGTATTGAGGCGTTTTTCTGCTTGAAATCGCAAATCAAGTAACTCTGGATGCCCTTCAACCCATGGAAGATTTACCTCATACCTATTATCACAAAATTTAACAGTTTTTTTCAAAAAAAGAAACGGTTTCATCATCAATATCCTTTTTTGTAGTGTTTTCTACAGGGTCCCGTATACCTAGGACATCCAATGACCAGAGGTCACAAATTTTGCTAGCGTTTAGCAATGAAATGATAGGCATGGCATGATTAGAACAAGTGGCGTCGGATACCGATTTACCCATAACTACCCACCCTAGATAAGTTTGAACAGCGGTCAAGCCATTGGGTTGCTGACTTATGGAACCAGTTAAAATTTTTCCCAAATAATCAGCACCTAATAAAACTGATATTTCAGAATCATCGGTTTCCACATCCGATAAAAAGATTCCGTTTTTAGTGAAGTATTCGGCATCAGATTTACTTATTTTTGGAATTTTGCCACAAATTATATCCTTATCTAACAGTATCGCTTCACACGAAAAATTTCCTCGAATTTCCTGTAGTTCACACTTAAATGCGGAATGTTGAATTTTTTCTGTTTCAATACCGCCAAACAAACTATGTTTAAGAAATTCGGAGTGATCAGTTTTTAAGTTCAAAAATTCTGCGAGTTTACGATTCACGTAAGACCTTTGATGCAGAATCACACAAACAACGCACTATTTTTGTTTTCGAAGGGCCCGATACTTTAATTCTAAGTGTTTGCAATAAAACATTTGTCGAGCCGGAAGAGTTATTGCTGGTGACACTATTAGTTTCTGTTTTGCCCGAAAAAGAAAAATAAATTTCATTTTCCTTACCTAAATTTGGACACAAAATTGGAAAATGTTTTTTCGCACAAACTAAGCACCGGACACTCATTCCGCATTTATCTGCACGACAGTTAATTCTAAGGCATGATAAACACGCTTTCATTTCTATTACTTTCTTTTTTTCTTTCGTGCAAGGGCATTTTTTGAGCCGTAATGCAGTCGCAACTGCGATGAGTTTTTTTCGAACAAAATAAACAGTAAAAATTCGATCCTTTCCTTTCATTTTTTGTTTGGGTTACAAGAGTCGAAGCCGTTGAAACTGGCGCCGACTTATGTAAATCGCGAGTATCATCTGTTTTATTTTTTATACTCAGAATTTTGTTTTTATCTCTTTCTACCGAACAAAATGATTTGGCGATACGTAAGCGTTCAGCGCTAACAACTTCAAATCGGAGAAATTTAATTAAAAGGTCGAGGTCATTCGAATTTGTATTACTGTTACGAGAAATTGAATTCCTTTCTCTTTCCCATGCTATTAAAATTTGTTCAGGAATAGAGGCTTCGACTAAAGGATAAAGCATGCATGCGTATTTTTCCTTAGTCACACCTAAGTTTTCTAAACAGCGCAAATGAGTGTCTAACTGATCAACTAAGTTAGTGAAAGACAAATTTTGAGATTGATTTAGAACCAATTTCAACAGCTCGCGTACATATAATTCAATAAGCATTTTATCATCCGCGAAACGTGCTTTCAAGTTTTTGATAACAACTTTATAATCACTTTTAGACACTTGATAAGACTGAACAAAATCAAAAGCCTTACCTTTTGTTGTTTGCATTAAATACGCAAATTTAACGTCATCCTCAATTTTTGGATCCTCGTCAATTTTTTGGAACATTGACCAAAAAGAGAACCATTGTTTGATATTTCCGTCGAATTCAGTCAATTGCAGTTTCGGTAAGTTTATACTCAAACGTTCTGTTGACGGGGGGACGTTTCGTTCTTGCTGTACTGGATTTTCAAAAGTTTTTAAAAAGTCTTGGTAACGAACTTTCGCAGACGTGGGGGCCCTAAAGACGCCCCCGCTCTTTAGGGGCCCCCAAATGGTTAAAATTGCTTCTGCTAATGGCTTAAATTGCTTTACCTAACAAAAAACGGTAATATTTGATTACAGGCGGCCCTGAAAAAGGGTTTGGCCGAAGGCCCCTAGACATCTTAATCGGGCCCTGAGTCTGCCGAAATCTCAAGAAAAGTAGCCAAATTTAAAGACTTGGCAAGGAATTCAAAATACCGCGTTATTTCACCGTCTGCATCTTGCAAGGCATCTCATTTCCATTTTTGGTAATTTGCTAATCGTTTGAAAGATGTTTTGCTTTAATACTTTACTTGTGTCTGTTAAATTAAAGAATCGCCATCAAGCCTATGAAGTGGAAAGTAGAAAAATTTATTCATAGGAACGACTACTTTACAATGAAATTAATCGTAAATTTAAGAATTTCATTCGTGATAATAATACATTTCAGAATGTTACTGCATTTTAAGTGTGTTAAGTGTTAACTCTTATTAATGAAATATGTTGTAAGTATTTCTTAATAATCTAGGTGAATTACTGTAAATAAGTACAAAAAACAGCGTACTTTGAGCTCATACTTAAATAGATAAATTAAATGGTTAGTCTTTGATGGGTTGAAATAAAATGTTCATGGTACATTCTTTTTTCAAGTTAGTATCAATATATGAACTTTTATTGTTTGACCACTGTGAGGAAAAATACTTTATAAATTGAAAACAACGGATAGTATATTTTGTAAATAATTTTTCGATAATTTTGAAGTGTACTATGCACTTCCAAATTATCAATATCGGAAAGTGCATCATGGATAGATGGAAATAGATATTTTTATTCTTAAAAACTATTAATACAGTCGACGTTCGTTATAACGACTTCTGTCGTCCGAAAAAAAACCTGTCATTACAGTTAATAGTGGCTATAAAGTAAATGCAAAACATATTGCATGTTATATATTTATTTTTTAATAATTCTGGAATAACTTTTACACGTCATACAAATACAAATACAAATGTGACGACCAGCAACAGGCTCTGGGCCCAGCTAGACTGGTCCTAGTCAATTTACAATCCCCGGTGAAGACCAATGGCCCTCTTAAAACTATCTACTCCCTTGCTCATTACCACCTCTTCCGGTAAGCTGTTCCAAGGTTCCACTACCCTGCTAAAATAATAATTTTTTCTAATATCCATGTTAACCTGAGATTTAAACAGCTTAAAACAATGACCCCTTGTCCTGTTTTCAGTGCTAAACTTCAGCACAGTAACATCTTTCATTTTAATAAATTTAAACAACTGAATCATGTCCCCTCGGTCTCTTCTTTGCTCAAGACTACATTTTAAGCCTTCTAAGGCTGCAATCATAGTATAAATGAGAAAGTCCATTTATTAGCCTTGTTGCCCGCCTTTGAACCCTTTCCAATACATTAATGTCTTTCTTAAGATAAGGAGACCAAAACTGAACAGCATACTCCGAATGAGGTCTCACCAAACTTCTATATAAGGGCAGAAGAACTTCTTTGGATTTGTTTGAAATAGATCTATTGATAAACCCAAGCATCTTATTGGCTTTGTTACTAGCTATGCTGCACTGTTGGCTGAACTTTAAATCTTGACTTATTAAGACCCCCAGATCAGTAACTTTGTCTGCCTGACTAATGACTGAACCTTGCAAATAATAACTTGTACATGTTATGGGCATGGAAATAATACAAGTCTGTATTATTTACATGCCCTAAATGTAGCACTTGACATTTCCCAACATTAACAGCCAAACCCCATTTATCAGCTCACTCCGTAATTTGATCAATCATTTGTTTCAATCAAATTACAATCACTTGTTCATTTCCAGATTGGTGCATCACAATACTCGGGCATGGTACAATATGCCTGGTACAAGTCTGTATTATTAAACTCGGCCACCTCCATTTGAAACACCTTTGCAATTTTGCTTTTCGAAGGAGTTTGACCGCTGTAATATCCGTACTAGACTTAAATTGATGAATTAAGTGTTCCTGATGGTGCTACAATTTTCTATCTTTTAAGCATTACTTTTTTAGTATCATATTTGTCAGAGTTAGTAGCATTTTTTTTCCGCCTTTCGACAGGCTTCTTTCATTTTTATTTTATTGATCTCTTATTTGTATTGAAAAATAATCTGCTAATTAGAATTTCTGAAGTGGAAGGTTTTTTATTTCCTTTTACAAAAAAGGAAGTATTGTATTCGCAAAGTCACCCCCGAATGAATATTGAGTTTTTTTTCGACTCGACCACACGTGGATAAATGCCTAAGAGGGTATAGACACGCGAAATATCCATTATGACGATTCCCGAATTAAGAACAACGTATTATCTCGTGACGTCTCTATGTGCGTTTGTGCGTATGTATGTCGCATAACTCATGCACGGTAAGTCCCAGAAAGTTGAAATTTGGTACGTAGACTCCTAGTAGGGTCTAGTTGTGCACCCCCTTTGTTGCTTTCGGGTGTTTCTAAAGGGGTCTTTTGGCCCCTAAAGGGCCCCTTTGGGGAGGGAGAATCATTGTTCATTTCGATGTAAACTAGAGTGGTGTTATAATTTGGAGGACACTTGGCGAGATATCGCTAGTGTTTTGGTCGCCAAGTTTTGTAGCCAACTTGTTGGCGACAAATTTGGCGATTTTTTTTTCAAAAAATCTGTTTTAATTTGGCCACTGTTGGTGATATTTAGAGAGTAAACTATTGAATCACATTAAAGTTGCCTGTAATGGGGAAATGACATTAAATTGGAGTAAAAGGAAGTCATGTGATGCACACATTAGCTCGTTTAATTTATATTGCTTTAGGTATATAAGTTAAATTTTCACAGAAACTAAAAGAAATATTCATAATTAATACTTATACGAACTATAATAAAAAATATTTAAAACTAGCTTTTACCCGCGGCTTCGCTCACGTTGATGTAGTTTATTTCAATCGGTTCAAGTTAATGGTCAACACAGTCAGAGGTCAAATAGTTACCGCTGACATTTCAAATTGCCTGCCCCTTTAAATGTATCAAAAGGTATGATTAAAACTGAAAATCAGGGGGGAAGGAGTGTAAATGAAATGTCGGAGAAACTGGGAAGACATCCAAAAAATCACACAAAATAAATCACGAAAACGTTCAGGAGTTGTAAAGAAGTTAGTTTGGGTAATTCTCAAAAAATCCAATTCGAGTGAGGTCGAATATTCTTAAAGTGAAACAGTTTCCTTATAATCCCGATCTCCGTCAAATAATATCCAGCTCTACACCGGCTATCTAAATTATTGTATAATGTATAGCTTCTTACCAGAGATATCGTCCCAAAATAGGGTCAACAATCACTACAAATCCTGATTCTAATAATGTACCTTTAGAGTGAGAACATCAAACCTTTAAAATCCCCATTAGAAGGAAATCAACTGTTTTTAAATAACGTAAACGGTCCTGATTACAATACCAAAAAGTTCAGAGTGAAAATACCATTAAAAACAAAGTAAGGACAACAGTTTTTTTTTTTAAGTTCCCATTTAAATGAGGACAAATAGTACAAAAAACTTCTCACTACGCAAAGAGAAAAATTCCCAAAATTCTCTATTAGAATGGTCTCTATCAGCGTTTTCAAATAACATTTCCCTCTGATGATCTCAGTCATGATTATTAACAAAAATCTTCATCAGTACAGGTCCGATAGGATAAAAAACAAATAAAAAAACAAAAACAAAATAAAAAAAAAGAAAGAAAGAACAATATTCTCCATTGTCGCCATTAAAATAGGGACATTAATTCCACAAAATCCTAATTAGCATCATTAACCCTTAAAAATACACACACACACAAAAAAGAAAATGAAGTTTCATAAAAATTTTAAATAATTCGCCAATGCACTAACGTAGTCGCCTGGTATGACTGGAGATAAGAAATGAATTTGGTGGATTAATTTACATTTTAATAGTAGTTTTAATGTCATTTAAGAGTGTTGTTTCACTAATTTGGCGAATTAATTTTAACTTCAATACCTCATAGTACTTAATGATCTTTTTACCAAAATTAATTTGGTGGAATTTTTACATTTTAATGCAACTTTTGTAATGGCTGTAGCGCGAAAATTTTTGAACGCACGTTCCGAACACGTCATCATAACTTTTAAGTTTTTAAGATGACCTTTTGTTTAGTTTCATTTTATATTTTTGCAATTAAAAGCAGCGTTATATTGTAAAATAATAAATCCAAATCCATTATTAATCACCAAAGGACCACAGTACCATTCATTCGCCACAGACTTGCCAAGTTTATGAAATTGCGGTAAAATGTTTGGTTAATCTACACACTGTAAAAAAATTCCGAAACGTTACTGGTTATTTCCGTGGAACGTCTCGGGATTTCACACGTTTTCACCTATTTCCCCGTAAAAACAAGTATCTTCACAAAAAAGTTTCCTGAATCGCTACAAGTTGCACGCGTGCAGAATTTCACTGTTGTGGAAAATATTTTTAGCAACCAGTTTAAAGATTGAATGAGCGTGTTTATTACGTGTATCGGCCTAAGGTTGCTTACGGCCTATCCAGGTTGACTAAGCTCCTAATGAGAGCGAAAAAGTCAATGGATAGCTACAGCTTTGCGAGACGGAAATTGCAGGCAAAAGATATGGTTGGTTCCTTCTTGCATAACTTTGGCCATGGTCGCTCTGACTTTTATGGAGCCTTCTTGGTGAATCAAGAAGGCTCTAATCAATAACACTAAGCCTACTTCGTCTTTCTAGAAGGTTCTAAAGACATGACTGGCTTTAACAGGGGAGGTTTCGCATTTCTTCAGAAAGTTTCAAGGTTAATTTCAGAAAGGTTACTGACTTTTAGAGAAAAACGTTCCTGATTTTTCCAAGATATGTTACTGGAAGAAATTGGGCACATCAGCTGCCCATTATTTTCCAGGAACGTTTCTGAATCGTTTTTACAGTGTATATTCATAAGATATGATTTTTAATTTCGAACAGAAGATGCTATAAAGAAAAGTTTTGCATGTATTTGGCCTTCCCTGGTGAAAAATAAATCTTTGTTCGACTAAAGAAATGGCGATATTTGGTTACATAGTGAAAACCGAGAAACAGTATTGCGTACTCTTTAGCTTCATAAACAGCGACAGTTGAAAAAATTGCCAATTGCGTTAGCTATTGAAATGATTCCACAAAAAAAAGTTTGGCTAGATTCCTGCTGCTCAATTAAATACCCAGTTAACACATATAAAAAAAACGCATTAATTGCTTCAAACCTACATTAAAATGGAAAATAATCAGCCAAATCCATATATTATATTTGCCAATCTTGTACAAAATTCTTACTTGAAGATTTGACTTGAGAAAAGCCTTGAACAGTCACGAAAAGCAAAGATAGTCAACAATACAACAATTGTCGCTATCGACAGGAAGTTGAGATGATACACTAAATACTGCATTGAGTTGAGGAAAGCCTTCGAACATGGAACTAAAAAGCTCATAACTTGTTTTTTATTCTACTTAGAAATTTCGAACTGGTGCCATCTTCAGCAGAAAAATCAGAGCTTTAAATGGACATATAATGTAAATATGTGCAAGCATTTCTTCATCCCCATATTAGAGAATTTATACGAAAATTGTGTTTTATTGCCCCTCTAAGGGGGTTTTGCCCCCCATAACGGGACGAAAACTACTGTATGTGTTATTCTGATGCATAAGCTATATTATTGTAAAGTTTCATCAAAATCCGTTCAGTAGTTTTTGCGTGAAAGAGTAACAAACATCCATACAGACAAACTTTCGCATATATAATAGTAGTAAAATGTAGTTCCAGTGGCGGATCACCGCATAGGCGCATGAGGCGATAACTGGGGCCTCTAGCAAAGCAGGGGGCCTCCGAGCCGCGAAGTGTTACATACTCCAAACCAAAATTTTTTGCTTTAGGATTTGCCATGGAAAGTCATAATTTTGAGTGCAAAATGCTCAAAACTCATGGAAATTGATAGTAATGGATTTTAGGCGCGGGTTGATTGCTTCCAATAGGGCCGCGTCTAAGGGGGCCCCAGGCTTCAGGTGCCTTTGTTTGGATTTTTCCAGGGGGAAAAATTCTTCGTTTAGAGGATTTGCAATAGGAAGTAATAATTTTGAGTGGAAAATGTGCAAAACTCATGGAATCGACAGTTATACATGGATTTTAGGCGCAGGTTTGTTGCTCCCAATAGGGCCCCCCGCTTCTGAAGGAGCCCCAGGCTTAGAGTGCGTTTGTTTGGATTTTTCCAGGAGAAAAATTGCTTATTTTGAGTATTTGCCATAGAAAGTAATCATTTTGAGTGGAAAATGCTCAAAACTCATGGAAATTGACAGTTAGTGATGGATTTTAGGCGCGAGCTGATTGCTCCCAATAGGGCCCCCTAATAGGATTTCTTTCAATAGGGCCACGTCTAAGGGGGCCCCAGGCTTTAGGTGCCTTTGTTTGGATTTTTCCAGGAGAAAAAATTGTTCGTTTAGAGGATTTGCAATAGAAAATCATAATTTTTAAGTGGAAAATGCTCAAAACTCATGGAATCGACAGTTAGTCATGGATTTTATGCGCGGGTTTGCTGCTCCCAATAGGGTCCCCCGCTTCTGAAGGGGCCCCAGGCTTCAAGTGCGTTTGTTTGGATTTTTCCAGGAGAAAAAATTGCTTGTTTTGAGGATTTGCCATGAAAAGTAATCATTTTGAGTGGAAAATGCTCAAAACTCATGGAAATTGAGAGTTAGTCATGAATTTTAGGCGTGGGCTGATAGCTCCCAATAGGATCCCCTAATAGGATTGTTCCCAATAGGGCTGCGTCTAAGAGGGTCCCAGGCTTCAGGTCCCTTTGTTTGAATTTTTCCAGGAGAAAAAGTTGTTCGTTTAGAGGAATTGCAATGGAAAATCACAATTTTGAGTAAAAAAATGCTCAAAACTTATACAATTGTCAATTTGTCGTGGATTTCAAAATATATTTGTTTCTTTCCTCCGTAATGCTTCATCAAAACAAACAGCATATTACGTGTTCCACCGTAGCCATCACTTTTTCTGAGATCGGAGAGTTCCTGCTTCGTTGTTCAAGGTCGTGTGTCCCCTAAAGAAAGTGGGGTGTTAGATAAGAAGTAACAAAAGGAAAGGCATTTTTATGGCTCAAGTTTCACGCTAAATGCAGACTCGGTTGGCCTTGGAAAATCGCCGGGAGAACTTCTGTCCGATGTCCGGTACATTTCAATCCAGTTCAGTAGTACAGTCAGTGAGGATCTATAAATATTGGACCCCTTGCAACAAAATCTGTAGGGCCTCAGAGACCAGCAGTGTATAATTGTAACATTAATAAGTCTCAGTGCTAGTTTTTTAAAGTTTTTTTCTTCAATTTCTTGGGCCGTAGTTGGTCCCCGAAAAGGCCTGGTGCACCTCCGCACTGCGGGGTCTGCGTGTGCGCAGATGCAGGCCTGCCGGCAGTTGCACCTTTTTGCCCCCTAACATCAGCAAAGAAAATCTAAAATTGCGTTTTTAAAACTACGAGTTTAAAATTTTTCCCTGGGGGGGGGTAGAACCCCCGGACCCCCCTCTCTCCTTGTCTTCCCTATCCGATTAGATGTTCACTCCCTCTCTCCTTTTTTTTCTGGTCAAGTGAAAACCTCTCACCCTAAATAATGTTTCTCTCAGGTTGCGCCACTGAATTACGCGCAATGGAAAACAGGGTAAAGCTGGGATTTCGCTAGATGTCCGAAATCGGGGCTCGGATCTCACCCCCTGCACTACGGAAATTACCAAAAAAACCGAGAAGACAAAATATTTCGCAGTCACGTTTTTTTTTGTCAGAAATGTCGTTCTTTTTCCCTTTTAAATAAGAATAACTACCTCCCCCCAAAGCTTGTTGATTCAAAAAAATATAAAAAAGTTATGATTTTCTGCATTGTAAATATAGGAAACCATATCATTTTCGTTGTGTCAATTAGAGGGCCTCCGGATCAGGTTGCGCCTGGGGACACAAAATCGCATGATCCGCCACTGTGTAGTTTATCAATAATATTGTGATTAACACTTTAAGAACTAAAGTAAAATCTACTTAAACTACACTAAAATGCAAAAGTATACTTTTATCCGACCCTTTTCTTCAAAATTTTACTGAGGAAAGGGTCGATTCTGCTGCGAGAAGTTAAAGCGCAGTATCAGCAGAAATGAATTTTGGAGCTACTTGAAAAATTGCTTTTCGTACTTCATAAAAAGAAACGTTAGAATGTAACGTTCTTTTTGTGCATAATTTTCAGCGGAAACCAAACAGGGAAGCTTGCACACTAGAGCTAAAACAGAGAAGATGACAAAAAAAAAAAAAAATGAAAACTGAAAAATTTGCAGACATTAATTCTGCTTTACCTTCCCACAGCAAATGCTTAGCATACCGAAAAGCAACATAAATATACACATTGCTATAGTTGAGAAAAATGGTTGGTGGAACTCATCTTAGTGTTTAGGAGACTCCCCAGAGAGAGAGAAAGAAAGATGGTTTGAAATCACTTTACATTATATTTGCATTGTTTTTACAAAAAAAAAAATATATATATATATATATTTCGATTGACAGCGTTCCCCCGCGTTCCCCTCCCCTATCATACTACACTTTTACAAGTACATGTAAATACTTTTTCTTCAAATACCAGGAGAATCAAATGCCACCTCCTGACCCCCTTATGTTGTGGGCTTACTTTAATCACCAATATTAAGATTCAACTTAAGTTTCTTCTTTTAAAGTTGTCGTTTTTCAAAAACAAAAGCCACCTCCCAGACGAGAGAAGAATGCCTCTAAAAACAACCCCCTAAAAATATTAATGAAGCAGTCTGTGCCACCGCTCCCCCCTCCTCCCCCCTCTAAATAGCTACCCCTGAGTAAAGAATTTACTTAAGACATCTTTCATGAACTTTGTCCACAAATGACCAAACATGAGATGTTTTGTCAGATGCAGAAGTTCAACTCGTGCCGAATAAATCTCACTAAATTTGGCGACTTAAAATTTCGGCAAACTTTAAGACTCATATTTTGATAACGGGGTCACGAGGGCTCATAATTTTTGTGCCACAAACATATTTTATAATGCTCTTTCAAATGGTACCAGTTTCGATTTCTTTCGAATTACCTTGATCGTGTGGTTTCCTGGTTAGTATAGAACAGGGTTTTTCAAACGTTTTCGACTAACGGCACCTTTTGACCAGTTAGAATTTTCTCGCGGCACCCTCGTACATCTCTATTACATAAGGAAAGTGCGCAAAATAAGGCTACCCTAAGGTTCGTAAAAAAATATCATTAACCACGTAACAAAAATTCATTTATGTCTGAATTGGAACCTGTTTTTGCATATTCATCAGAAAAGAATAAATAAAATTACGTGAAAATTTGAGTTTCAGTTATGTTAAAACGAATGGCGATTTAATCTTATTAGAAACATGCGTCCCTAATAAGGTCAAACGCAGAGTTGAAGGCTAAAAAAAAAAAAAATTTGAATTTTGACATCTTGAATTCAAATTATGTTTTTCGCAATCACGAGTGTGTGTATGTAGGCGTGTGTGTTTGTGTGTACGGGTTATGTGTATGTGTGTGTATGAATGTGTGTGGAGGGCATGTGTATGTGTGTAGGCATATATGTTTGTGTCTGTGTGCATGCATGAATGTGTGGGTAGTTGTGTATGTGTGTGTGTGTATGTGTGGGTGTCTGTATGTATAAGTGTGCGTAAGTATTTGTATGCGTGTATGCGCGCGTGTGTGTGTGTATGTGCGCGTGTGTGTATGTGCGCGTGTGTGTGTGTATGTGCGCGTGTGTGTGTGTATGTGCGCGCGTGTGTGTGTAGTTGTGTATGTATGCGCGTGTGTGTAGGACATGGATGCAACCTGGAGACGGCTTTCGCTATAGGAGCAGCATCGTGAGGAGCCAGCCGGTCCACGGTGATGGTGCGGAGGGTGGGGGAGGGAAAAATCAGCGTAACGCCAAAAACAGTCAAATAAGAACAATAAGCAATCGTGATTGCTCAAAAAAAAAAAAAAAAAAAAACATATTTATGATAACTTCAAAAACATTATCGAAAATTCCATGTTTACTTCTATAGAAAGGAGAAAAATCAATAAATTGTCACATTCGGATAACTGATTTTTTTTTTTAAATGTTTTTTTGTCACTCCATTGCAAAGTTTATACACATTTATGCAAGATGTGCAGATCCTCCGGTGTACTAATAAGGACACTGGCGTCCCAATAAGGTGAACCTTGGTCTTATTGACAGGTTCGTGATTTGGACGATTAGGGGTGAATTTTAGAAAACATAATGAAATGATGCATTTTTGGACGTACTTTGTTGCTTTTCCCCTATAAAATGTATTGAACACAAATCCTTCAACCCCCCCCCCCTTGTAAAAAAATTAAATGACTGACTGCTTATTGGGCTGCCATCTACTTTTCTAGGTTATCAAATGACAGAAAAAAATGACGGTACACAACGACATTTTTTCTTTTTAAATTCGTCAACTACATAACGTTTAATTCAAAACACACATGAAACACACAGAAACATTGCAGGGAAGTGTAGCGAATTTCTTACCATTCGTCACCGATGCATATTGCACTATGGCAATAGTTAAAGTCATTGCTAGAATAAGCAAGCTTTACAAAAAACTTATTTTGAGCTAGTAAACTACAGTGAACCACGTAGAAGCAAAACCTACCGTGAAATAAGATCAGATAGTTTTGACTTCTCTTCTGCAATGAATTGATACACTGTTGCATGGTAATTAAAAACTGCTTGTTGAAAAGGTTTCATCATCAGTCAGACGTTTTGATGACAATCAAGTCCTGATATGCGAATTTTTATTATGCTTATGCTACCTGAAAAAATAGGGAGATGGCTTTATTTGGTACAGCCATCTAACATACACTCCTGTTTGTGAAAATTACAACACTATGAAGGAAGCATCATAGTTGAATGAAATTTAATACACAGTTGAGTGGTAATGGTACAAATAAATGTTTACATTTTCAAACAAACAAGCAATAAAAAGAGATAGAAATTAGTATTTTGTATGGCCACCACGCGCCGCAATGAGAGCTGCTACACGACTCGGCATGGAATAAAACAAAGTTTGAATATCTGCCTGCGGAAGAGTATTCCATATTGTTTGTATGAGCAACCAAAGTTCGTCTGTCGAAGCAACAGGAAGAGGATCACGAGCGAGACTCCAGCCAACGAAATGCCACACATGTTCAATCGGTGACATATCCGGGGAATATGCAGGCCAAGGAGGAAGCTGTACCTTCTGCGAATCAAAGTAGGATTTGACAGTCCTGGCGACATGTGGACGGGCATTATCCTGCTGGAATACAGCCCCTGGCAATACTTGCAGGAAAGGAATGGCTTGGGGCTGTAAAACTTCGTTTATTTATCGGGTGCTGCTCAAATTGCCCACAATTCGTAGCAATTATGATCGTCCATGATATGCTATGGCACCCCAGACCATGGCTCCGGGTGTTCGTCTACTGTGGCATTCGATGATGCACTCCGGAATGTGCCGTTTACCGGTATAGCGCCTGACACGAATTCGACCATCATGGTGCCACAAATTGAAGCGGGATTCGTGAGAAAAGACGACCTGCTGGCAATCAGCACGCCAGCTCCTATGCACGCTAGCCCATTGTAGCCGCAGGCGGCGATGGTTTTGCGTGAGAAGAATCCTGTATAAGGAATCCTTGCGTGCAGCACACGC
Organism: Uloborus diversus; assembly: GCF_026930045.1. Lineage (NCBI taxonomy): Eukaryota > Metazoa > Arthropoda > Arachnida > Araneae > Uloboridae > Uloborus > Uloborus diversus. The sequence goes on from NC_072739.1 coordinate 13,123,396, forward strand.
TGCAGCAGACATCTCCGAATTGATGAAGCACACAATGAAACGCCTGTAGCTGTTGACCACTGTGCTGCCAATTGTCTAGAAGAAGCTGTGCGGTCCGTCAACGCCATACGCACCAGATGTTAGAGCCCCTATAACTAGACCCTCTACTATAGGGGCCTTACATACGAGCGGCTACTGCACGATAAGCCAATCCAGCTTCACGAAGACCAACGATTCTGCCCCGTTCAAACTCCGGAATTTGCTCAAATTTCGATTTCTTTCGGCGAAGAGGCATAGTAAAGATTCAGTTAGTGTTTACTCTAGCATATAACCACCGATAATCATACACGCTTCGTTACAGCCGTCTATTTATATTCGTTTCAATCCGCCGCACAGTGGAGTATTTGACTGTAAATCCTGGCCAAAAGTCCAAAATTAAAAATTTACCCGATTTTAATGAAAATTTATTCTATGATAGTTGACTAACTGGTGCATCGATCGGCACCTGTTTTGGAAACCTAAGTCACGTACAATTGCTCACAGCCTCGGTAAAAAATGAGATTTCTATAAGAATTTTCGCTTTTTTGTTACGTTTCAGCTTAATTATTACGTTTCAATGTAGATTTTTTTGTGGCTTTATAAATGAATGGAGTTGACCTAAATCAATTTTACAGGATAAAGAAATGTCAGGCTTTGCGCTAATTATAAATTAAAGTAAATATTTTTATTTTCTTCTTGTAAAAAAAAATAAAGAAAACTTGGTACGGAAGATTTTTAAAGGCTTTTCGCCTTAGTTTATAACTAGAGAAAGCTTTTTAAATGAGTGTCGGGCTCGGTCGGGCTGTTTTGAAAGTTGCATCCTATTTGGCAAAGTCTCTAGTGCTAATTTCTGCAAAAAAATCTTCCGCTTACAACTGCCCTTTTTTTTAATGAATTTTTTTTCAAAAAGTGCATAATCCGATCGTTTTGTGACAACTCATGATTTTAAACTGAATTTAACTACAAAGATTTAATAAATTTGTAAAAAGTTATCAAAAGTACTACCGAATGAAAAAATCAACATATTTAAGCGCACAAACATCAATAAAATTTCAGACACGAGTTTCAGGGTTACGAGAAACCGCTTCATGAATGTATAAAAGTGTAAGCTATGGAATGAGAATCATCGAATTAATTTCGAAATGCTTACCTTTATGCTTCGCTAAATGAATTCATTGCACAGTTAAAACATGTGTTTGCGTTTAATTATGTTAATTTTCTCATGTATGTTAACGAGGTAATAAATTCAATTATTTTGTGATCTCGCTAAGAAAATTTTCTCTTCCTTAAAATCGAGATAGATTTTAAATAAAATAAATAAATATTTATATTTTTCAGATCATTGTTGTAAATAATGTGCCAGGGGAGGGGGGGTATTTTCCCCCTTATACGTAGTATATTTGTAATTTTCGCCTAATACTAGCGAGCTATCCACATTTAAGACATTTTACCTACTCATTGCAAAATTGAAGTTGTATTAAATTTTAGTTCCAAGTTTTTGTTCATACAATTTTTAACGGGACACATCACGCTATGTAAAACTAAGGATCGACCCAAAGTACAGGTATATGTACAATATATAACATTCAAAAACAAAGAGCTTTTGAATATTCATTTTCGAGTGTTTTTACAGTTATAACTTCCTAGTTCATTTTTCTTTTCTTTTTTTCTTTCTTTTTTCTTTTTTTTTTTACAATAGAAAAAAGGTTTGTAGTAACCCCGAAACCCTTGTCTTCAATTCCTTTTGTGTATGATCAACTCAGTGTTTTAATGATTGAAACCAAACAAAAAGAATAAAATTGATTTTTTTTTTTTTTTTTGTTTCAAATTAGTGTTTTGTACAAAACACTAGGATTTTTTAACCGTTTTTTATTTTTATTTTTTTCTTAATTACATATCTTCGAGGAAAATGATGGAGAAAAACAGCCATATCGCATTAAACATGTTTACTTATCACTTGTTAAAGCGTTATTGGCAAGCAGCCAACTGCTGAATTTCGGATTGAGTGAAAATTATTGAAAATTTTTATTTCAACTCATTGAAAACAAATTCATTATAAAACAGCGAAACAACATAACTTCACCGTTTTCGCTGTAAATGAAGATACGGTGTTTATATTATTTCCTTAAAAAGTTTCAAAGCCATAACATTATTAGAATATTGGATGCAGGAATTTTAGTTTACATTGATTGAATTATTGAAAAAAGTCGAAAAAGTGATCTCCCTTTCTAAATTCCTAGAAATTCGGTTAATTACGTTAGAACTTCAAACAAATCATATTCCTGAAGAAAATTATTTTTCCTATCTAGTAATGCATTGGTTTTTTTTTCTACGCTTTCTAGGATCGTTTTTACGGTCGTAAACATGCAAAAGTCTAAACCGTGGATAAAATATTAAATATTTCATTTTCTAATTCAAATTCAAAAAATCGAGTTTCAAATAGGGAAGTTGCAACCTATTAAATGTTCATATTTTTGGCTATTGGATATTGTTAATTGACCCTCAAAACTAAAAAATTCACCATCGCCGAATTTTAGAACACCGTGGTTGATTTTTAATGAATTTTTAAAATTCCACGCGCAAAAGTGCGCTCTTCTGAAACGTCACGAGCCTACGTCACAGGGCGCGAACGGGCAGCCTTCCGCCGAAGATCCCTTGTTTTCGCTAGGGACATTTTGAGCGCGCCGATATTTTTATTTTTTAGAAATTCAATAATCCTTTTGAACACACTATGGAGGTCGGATTCGTTAAAGCACAATCTAAATAATCTTCCTGAAGTAATACCAATGATGATATTCGAATATTTACTAGAGGATGAGAGGTTTAATGTTCCAGAAACGCTACGAGTTAAAGTGAGGAGGTAAGCCTTACGTTTCGTCTTCGAAGCGAACTGCACGTCCTTCGGCTTCTTCCGCGGCTAGAGCCACTAAATAGATAGGCCGACGCATTAGCTTAAGTTTAGCCATTTTGGACCGGAATTTTCATTGTTGCACTGCTAGGGTTAAATGCGAGGAGATAAGCCTTTTATGTTTCGTCTTCGAAGTCGAAAGAAATTCTTCAGTTTCTCCCATCACATGGGAACCGGTTCGCTAGCGTTTCTCTCTTATCGGAAAGCGCATGACGTCACTTCCTATGCTATTTGACGTCACAAGGGCTTGAAATTTAAAAATTAATTTAAAAAAAACTACTTATCGTATCGCAAAATTTTTTTCACCTATGATGTTCATACATGTTACTCTATCACATAAAAATAAAATTGAAAAATCGAAAACTTCCCTATTGTAACATCAGACTTTTCAGACAACTTGTATACCAAGTTTCGTGTCTATAAATGGGATAGCTTCGCCGCACAGCGCACAAACGCACACAAGGGTGTCGCCTTCAGAAGAGTGAAAATTTCAAACTAGTTTCGGCCAGGATTTTCAGTTAAATACTCCACTGTGCGCCGTTCAAAGGGCGCTGCTCAGCATACGCATGCGCTACCGGTCTGCAATTCTAATCATTTGCATAACAAGCCCTACTTTACATTTCCTGCAATTTTCAGCTCACTCGCGTAAGTCCTTCGTGATGTTGCAATTTTCACTAACAGAAGTGTATATATGGATACCATGGATGCGTCGCGGCACAACTTGCCTCTTCCTACGACACCCTAGGGTGCCGCGACACCCATTTTGAAAACCCCTGGTATAGGACAAGCTATTTAAAAGTTAAATCGAACTAAACCTAAAAACATGTTCGTTGAACAATTTTTTTTTCTTTTTTGGAAGATGGTTCATGTTTTAAAATAAATTACTTAAAAAAGAAAAAAAAAACGACTTCAAAAAATACCCAGGAACTAAAAAGCAAAAAATAACTGATTACACTTACATTCTATTTCCTACCCAGCATAGAAATGAAATTTATTAACCGACTTCAAAAAAGGAGGTTATGACTTCGTATTGCGGCTTTTTATGCGTGTTTTCGAATTATTCCAACACTACTGGACCGATTTGAAAAAATTCTTTTTCGTTTGGAAGGGACCAGATGGTCCCATTGTATTTTGATCTGGATCTGATAAGGGGTCTCGGAGAAATCCAAGAAACTTTAAATTTTCACACCTAAGGTTTTGGCTTTCTCTTGAACGATATTTAATTCTCGCGACACATGGATGATTAATTTTCTCAACGCTGCGCCGCATGGTAATTTTTTATTATAGGTGTTACTAATGTATTTATTATTGCGTAGCAAAGCAGTAAATTAAATATATTTTGCTACTTTAATAGTTGAATCAATTACCTTAATATTTTATTAACTTATAAATAACTTTAGGCACTAAAATATAAAGTTCTTTATTTAATATTCCAATTTTTAAATATATTTAGTGTTCAATTGAAGGGGAATTGAATACAGAACACCCCTGCCCACGATTTAATTTATATTCTTTAATAATATACATTATAACTGTATTATTTCTGAAGTTTGACTAATATTCTGGATTTACTATTTCACGATGCCGTCATTTCAATTTGAAATTAGGGTTATACTAATTAGAAGGCTTCAAAAAAGGGAGGAGATTCTGAACTCGCCGGATTTGTTTTTCCTTCGTACAATGTTCCATAAATACTTGAAGACACTTGTACCCAGGGGCTTGCACAGGGAGGGGGAGGGACACCTGTTGGCCCGGTCCCGAGCCTGAAGGGGCCCAATATTTTTGTAACTAACGGTGAAATATAGGGGTAAACAATACGGAGAGGGGCCCGGAAAAGTCATTTGTGATGGGCTCCAAAATTCCTGTGCACGCTCCTGCCTGTACCGATAAGGAAAAGTCTTTTTTTGTTTGAAACAGTATAGTTCCTCGGCGGTCTAATGTTAATCAAGTTCAGGTTTAATGAAATTGAGGGAACTCTTCAAATATTATACTCACATTTAAATCGATTTGTACTTTATTAACTTTGTATATCGTCTCACTTAGTGAACCGGTTTTTATGCTTTTTTTTTTTATTACTATGTACAAAAAAAAAAATGTCTTCATCATTCAACTTTATCGAAGTTTGCTTTCCGAAAACAGATGCACGAAACGAATCACTAAAAAAAAAAAAGAAGAAGAAATCGCTTTAAGTTTAAATTTGTAAAATTGTAAATTTTAGAATTGTAATATTGCAAATTGTAATTTATGTTTCGCAATTAGTGTCATGTAACTCGTGATAAAAGTCGCATGTTTCTTCACATGGCCCCACTATAGATGAAGGTTAAAAATTCCACTAGAATGAATTTTATGTTTTCGTCAGAGAATCCTTAATTCAAAATTTTCATGATCATTACTCTTAATAATATATATTTTTAGTACTCTCTTTAACTATAGGTAAAGAAAGTATAAACCCTTTTTTTTAAGGCCTTTGTTTATCAATGTGTTTTATATTTAATCGTTTGTGAGGGAAATAGCATGAAATTTATTTTTTTACCTTTAACTTTTCCCTAAAGAACAAATAGGGTAAACCAAAGATTTGGAACCTGAGTTAGACCACCCCTAAACAAAAAAAAAGCATAAAAACCGGTTCACTAAGTGAGACGATATACAAAATTAATAAAGTACAAACCGATTTAAATGTGAGTATGATATTTGAAGAGTTCCCTCAATTTCATCAAACCTGAACTTGATTAATATTAAATTGCGGAAGAACTATGCAGTTCCAAACAAAAAAAGACTTTTCCTTTTCGGTACAGGGAGGGGCGTGCACAGAAATTTTGGAGCAAATCACAAATGACTTTTACGGGCCCCTCTCCATATTGTTTACCCCTATACTTCACCGTTAGTTACAAAAATATTGGGCCCCCTTCCGGGCTCAGACCCGGGCCAACAGGTGTCCCTCCCCCTTCTTGTGCACGCCCCTGGGTACAGGTGTCTTCGAGTATTTATAGAACATTGTACAAAGCAAAAACAAATCCGACGAGTTCAGAACCTCCTCCTTTTTTTGAAGCCTGCTAAATTAATATAACTCTAATTTCAAATTGAACTGGCGGCATCGTGAAATAGTAAATCCCGAATATTGGTCAAACTTCAGAAATCATACACAGTTATAATGTATATTATTAAAGAATATAAATTAAATCGTGGGGGAGGGGTGTTCTGTATTCAATTCACCCTCAATCGAACACTAAATATATTTAAAAATTGGAATATTAAATAAAGAACTTTATATTTTAGCGCCTAAATAAAGTTATTTATTAGTAAATAAAATATTAAGGTAATTGATTCAACTATTAAAGTAGCAAAATATATTTAATTTACTGCTTTGCTACGCAGTAATAAATACATTAGTAACACCTATAATGAAAAATTACCATGCGGCGCAGCATTGAGAAAATTAATCATCCATGTGCCGCAAGAATTAAATATTGTTCAAGAGAAAGCCAAAAGGTTAGGTGTGAAAATACACCGACCACAGCAACACCACGTGACGACGACGTATGAAATTTAAAGTTTCTTGGATTTCTCCGAGACCCCTTATCAGATCCAGACCAAATTACAATGGGACCATCTGGAAAATATAACCTTCGAAACAAAAAAAAAAAAAAATTCAAATCGGTCTAGTAGTGTTGGAATAAGAAAACACACATAAAAAGCCGAAATACGAAATCATAACCTCCTTTTTTGAAGTCGGTTAATAACTACGCAAGCAACCCTTGCTGGCGTATGTTTAGAATTATCGAATGACATGACTTACATCAGTGCTATCATTAAAGAGGGCTGAATAGGCAAATAAATCATTTAAATGCTTAATTACAAAATAGTAGTGTTCGTAAATGTATTTTACTCGAGACTTCCCGGCAAAATCGCATGCATACTTTTATTTTTAGAGCTTGCGTCCACTAATGGATGCTATAATCCTGTACAGTAACAAACTAACGCCAATTTTCACTATTGAAAAGGCGTGGACGTGACCTCAAGTAAATTTCGATCCTTGACTCAATGACCGATTCAGTGACAATTTATTATATGTGACTGAACTGTTTTAAATACTGGCAATCACAATAAAAGTATCCCAAAACAACTTTTGATACAAACTCAGGGTACAAAACTAATAGTTTTACCTAAAGGATTTACTTATCCGTACACAATGAGGATGCGAACTGTATTGGTAAGTTAAACCAGATCAATTGCATCCCAACTTTTTTCTTAACTAGTTCATTTCATCCTTAAACCGTCTCTTGGATGAATTATTGAGACATATTATTTTGCGCATTGGTGTCTAAGACTTTCTGGAAGTAACGTGGTATAAAACATTTCACATTTTGATTGTTTGTTGGGGAATAAAATCAAATTTCCTTCAATTCTAGTCTTTCATTGTACCCCAGAAATTGGGGGTTAATGGGAAACTCCGTTTATATCCCCATGAGGTTCATATAGAAGACGATAACGCAAAACGCGATCACTTTAAAAGAAGGTAAATACCAACAATACTCAATCTGCGGGCAACAGGACGCATGCAGCCCGTTAATCGAACGTGGAAACGAAAAAATAATGCAAAAAATTAAATTGTACTCTGAATTTAAGTCAAATTTACATGAAAATATCTTTGCATAAAAATTTAATTTTTTTAAAAATAAATAAATGAATATCGAGAATGAGATAATCATACGACCAAACGGCACGACCTTAAGGGTCACGGATTCAGACGAATTTCGAGATATAGGTCCCTTCCCACTAGATATGAGCCCAGGTAAAGCTGTTTGACTGCATAGCTCCTAGTTCGGCTGAAACGAGGATCCAAAGTTTCTAGTCTGGCCCTAGAAACGCAATGGCGTTTCCATTGGAAGTTCCACGGCACAATGCTCGTTCTCCCAACACATTTGGTCTCTTTTATTAGTACAAGTGGAAGGGGAAAACGCCTATTTATTAATGGGCGATATTTAAGTTACATATAAAGTCGAAAAAATCTTGTATTTCTGCTTTTTATGTGCCATGTGCAATAAATCAGAGCTTCTTCTCTTATCCCATTTTTTGCTTATCATTGTGGAATATCTTTGATAACAGACGATAAAATCCAGCTAAAGTAAGTGTTTTTTTATTAGCTAACGATAAATACTTTTTACTAGCAGTCGATTAATATTAAAACGAAAATAATTAGCTTCATTTGCAAGCGATAAATATCCTGTCACCATGTTATTTTGGCATTCAACTTTTTGAAATTAAAAGTAGTGACAATTTAAATTGGAGAACCATTTATCAAAAATGAATATATAATACAATTATTTCAAAAGTAAGTGCATGCTAATGACTCATACTGCTGCAGTACAATAGCAGAAAATTAGATGAAAATGTTAATTCTAAAGGAAACTTCATCGCATTTCTGGATCCAAATTATCAACTTTGGACACCCGTTGCAGTCGATCTAGAGCTTATGCAGTCAAACCGCTTAACCTGGATTCATTCCTCGTAGGAATGAACCTATATCTAGAATCAATGTCCAAATCCGTGACCCTTAAGGTCGTACCATTTGGTAGTTAGCTGCTTCCACGTACCACATAATACAGTAATTAGTGTGTAAATGGAAACACCCAAGTTGCACGTCATTGGAATCCTTTCCCTTTTCCTGATAGTCAAAATAACGCATGCAATGAAATGCCTATCCCGGTACCCATGCTTTCATGATAGATCATCAAAAGGAAATGCTCTAAAAATAGCACTATACCTATGAAAATCTTTATATAGCAGCTGTATATATTTGCTGATCAGACACGGTACTGTAAGCTTGCGTTCGACGAACCTCACCGGCCGACCGGTGAGTAACCGGTTGTTAACCGCAACGTTCTTGAGAGCTACCGGTTAACTGGTTATATCGTTTTATGAGCCCCACCGGCAGATCTACCGGTCGACCGCAAATCTAGCTGGTTGATTGGTTGATGGAACCACGTGACATTTTTGACCAATTACATGTATTTTTCACCTGCGTGTTATTCGTCTGCGACATGTCTGCGCAAGTAACCAGTGATCAACCGCGTTCGATGAAGCATTGGTTCGTGAACAACCGGTTAGTAACCGCTGACGTCATTGCTGTCACGTGATTAACCAACCGGTTGCGCTCGTCGAACGTACGCTTAGAGGAACTTTTTAATGGTCCGTTCAAATTCATGGCAAGCTGAGGGAACTAGGGACGGCGGATGCAAGGGGAGGGTCATTTTTTACGAAAAACACTTATGACCAACCTAAATACGTATCTTCATCTGAATGCAAAATTCCAGGATTACTAATTCCCATTATTTAAGGTTGACAAGCAATTAAAATAACATAACGACAAACGCTGTAAATGTAATCTACATCATAAGTGTACGAATGCAAATTAGACATACTGAAAATATATATTTACTATCGCATCCTAATCACCATTTCTTTTCTTATGAATATGCTTCGTATTATCAAGTCTATAAAATCATCGGTCATAATATGAGGGCTGCAAATTTCTTCTCCATTTCCATTCCGTTCCAATTGTAGAAAAAAGAAATCCGCCGAGTAGAGTCCTGTAGCGATTCGTAATTACTAGAAATCTAATTTGAATTCAAGACGTCGAAATTCAAATGAATGCAAGGGGCTGAACGAAGTTTTTTTCTTTTTCTTTTTCTTTTAACTAGCTGTGCTACAGCAGTCGTTTACTATGTTTACCACTAGTGCAGACAGAAATACCTTCTGGAGGTGGTCTTTTAATCAAAAATACTTTCTAAAGGGGGGTTTTGGATGAAAAATAACATCTGGAGGGGGGTTTTGATCAAAAATACCTTCTGAAGGGTTTTTTTTTTTAAATCCAAGCTGCTCTATTATGCAAAAACTATTGATTAGAATTTGCATTTATGCTAAAACCAATGTTTCTGGGGGGTGTTTTACAAAATTTTTCTGCGGACCGGTGACTGTCCGCCGAACCACCGTCAAAATGTGGTTACGGACGCATTTATTTTGACTACCAGTTCTTTAAACAATTTAATTATTTATAAGTATCAGTTACTTCTCCCTCCTCCCTAGCAGTTCAAGCCAATAGCAGACGTACTTCCTTCACTCCCTGCGGATGTGGACAAATGCCCTGCGTGCAGCGGCAGGGGGCGAATCCCCCTAGTCCTTATAATAATAGTGTTATTAACCAGCAAGGTAAGTTGCACTGTAATGTATAATCCATTGCTACAACCAAAATCATTTGCAAAAGCTTCTCGTGACCGAACAAGGAAGATTTGAAATGTTCGGCTAAGTGCTAATTTATATTTGGAAAAGAATTATCAGATCATGGTATCTGTGTAAAAAATAAAAAATTTAAAAAGTACTGCGACAACAATTTTAAATCAATTTATTGAATAGCTGTACTCAACTGTGTAGCATTCGTCAATGAAGATTTTAAAATTAAAGATTGAGTTCATCAACTGGATATAAATTATTCATAGCAAAGTAAAAATAAAAATATACATGAAACTATTTTTTTAATAAGCAAATCAGGAAATATTTCTTGAATTGCATTCTGCAAAAATGTAAATTGCAGTATTCCTAATGAATTTTTCACTATTAAAAAGAAAGAAATCTTAGTTGTTAAATGTGCAACGAAAATAAGAGCCACTAATTAGGAATTAAGAATACCTATGGAGAAGATTTCAAAAAATAAGTAAAATTAAAGGCGAAAGCATTGTTTATTGATAAAATCTCTTTTATTATTCCTGTTGAAATAGAACCATATTTTTATTTTTTTTTTCGCAAAATGATAACAATTAATAAATAAACAGATCGGTAAAAAACATAAAATAAATAATTCTTCTAAATCTACTTGTGCAATAATAATAATTTAAAAAAAAAAAATGGTTTGAGGTGGGTACGAAATGAATGACCTCTGTGGAATAATTCGCAGGTGAGAAAAAAATTTTTTTTGAAGCCACATGTGAAAAGACAAGATCTCCCCATCACAACTCCAAGCGAGATTACGTAGCAAGTTCTGCAAAAGTTACCAGAATGGTCAATATCATTAACAAGGGGCGAAAGCAATCATACTATTGGAAAATGGTTCAGTTTGATATTCCTTATTAACATCGGACCATTCTGAACGAGCGTAAGTCGACTGAGATATATATAGTTCGTAAGAACAAACGTTTTATTAACTGGTAGATACTTTGGTTGATACCCAGATAAGCGCATTGAAGAAAACTAATCCAAATGATTAACTTATCCGTTAGCAATTAGGATGTACACTATGTTGCCAAGTTAAACCAGAGAATTTTATCCTTAACTCTTTTCAAAATTAATCAGTAGAATCTTTTGATCCTTCCTTGCTTTTAGTATTTGTACTATTGATGGGAAAAAACAATTCTGATTGTTACAAGTAGCACTGAAACAAATGGTAACATCTAAAATCATTGCGTAAATGGAAAAGCTCTAATGGTTTTCTGCAATGTAAAATGATAAAATTTTACATTGCGGCCTCCGCCATCCCCCCCCCCTGGTTTTTGAATAAATAAATAAATAAATTTTTTTTTTAATATTTAAACTTTTTTTTGTAAAATTAATAAAATAAAATTAATTTTCGCAACTAAATTAAAAACGTGCAGAAGTAATGACTTTTCAGGTATATTCAAAACTAATATGAAAATAATCTAAAAAATGATGATTGCTTCTCTAAATTGTCGTTATAGTAAGCTAATTACTGGAAGACAAAGAGTCAAGAAAGGAACAAAAGTTCTAATCTTGTGCAAATGAAGGCTTCTTCCTTTACTGTTGTTCATTTTACATAGCCTGAATCGCTTAAGAACATTCAAGCTATGTAAAATAAACAGCATACAGGTAGGGTAACGGTCTCTGCGAATCCTGCTGTAAATATTGAACTTCAAGGCATTGGTGTTGAGGGGAAAACACACACGCAGATAACCCGCAACAACGTATAATCCGCACGTCATTAATTTTACACTTTTTAACAGATTATCTGCGGATTATATTCAAGATAATACGGTACAATCCTTTTTTCTTTAATTTCAAGCACGTACTCACAAAAAAAGGGAAAAATAAATGAAAAGTTATAAATTATTGTCTTCTGAAAAAAGTGAGGGGGCCCGGGCCCCACGAGCCGCCACTGGGGAAAATGTAAAATCTAAGTCTTATACCATAAAATTTCTCTGCATGGACCGTTTTTGTAGATCTGTGAGGTCAAAGGGAAAATGGCCAACTCCAACTTCGGAAATTTTAGAACATTCGACTCCGACTCCTTTACACTACTACTTACTCCCCTAACCTCAGTTTGACTCCAACTCCCCCGCAATCACTGGCAGTGTTACGGACTTTGAGGCTAAAATGAATCCGACTCCGACTCTTTGAATTTTTAACCTTTAAATTCCGACTCAGACTCCTTCTCCCCAAAATCAATCCGACTCCGACTCCACAGCCCTGCTTTTTTACACGATTTTAGTACTTGCAAAAAAGCATATTAAAAAAAAAAAACTTAAGACTGAGTCTAGAACCAGTCTGTAAGTTGACTCGAATGCTGATTTTTGTTGGTTTGAAAGAGCAATGTTGACTTTTGAATGAGACCTGGCCGATCAAATGATTACAACGGTCTAGGCTAAGCGCAGCTTTTGCAGGCTTTACTTTAAGTTAGAAGCATGAGTTTCGACTGCATAATAACATCTTGGTCTTAGAAGCAAACTTGGAAGCAAAATGTATTTTTTCAGTTGCTTTTATTCATTTGTTTAATTATGATTTTTGCAAAAGGTTCGCTCCCCCCTCCCCCAGACATTTTTCTCAGAAGGAACCCAAACCCGATGCATTACCAATCCGATATTTAGTACATCCACTGATTGTTTAGCTGTGCCAAACCCGATGTTTAGTAAATCATTCTCATTTTGCTTCATTTCCAGATCCAGCAAAACTATTATGCAGCATACAAACAGGATCAATAGGGTTTTTAAGAAAAATGTATTCAAAATTTTAAACATCTATTCGCTTTTATTATATGAGTCCAAAGAAGTCTTTTCCTGCGTTTAGCATTTGCCGACATGACACACCAAAATTAAAACATTAAATAAACACTATTACACTTCTTTGGATAAGGTAAAAGGATCGTTTCTCGTCGATATGTTTTGTTCCAGAATAATCCAACAGTAATCAGATAAATTGTAAATAACCATAGTAATAACTTACTTGTAACTTCTGAGTGAAAATAAAAGATAATGTTGCTGTTATTTACCTAGAGAAGTACTTTTGACATGCTGAAGCTCTTTAGCGGAATGTAATAGAAAAGGAAGAAATCTCTGATACGTGTTTTTTTCTCCGATTACCCCCCCCCCCCTCCCTCTCGTCTCGTCTCTCCCTTGGCTATTGTCATTCGGTACGCAACTGTCCCGATAACAATATGACGCCTTAGATCTGACCGGTAATCACCACTACTCTTGGCAGGCATGGGGATGGACACAATAAGTGGACACTCTGAGGTGTCAAAACCAGCTCATCGTCAAATGGAAATTTCAAGGATGAAAACACACCATTTCCGCCGTAGCTTAGTAGCTATCCCTTTTTTCTCACCATCAGGACGACGTTTATAACGGACTCGGGCTGAATTGCAAGGTGGGTGGCCTCAAAAAGAACTGATTTTATATACATACATACATACATATACATATATATATATATATATATATATATATATATATATATATATATATATATATATATATATATATATATATATATATATATATATATATATATATATATATATATATATATATATATAAGATACTTCTACTTTTTTCTACATTTTTTTCTTTCGAGTACACTGCCGAGAAAATTTTTATCATTTACGATAAATGCCAAAGCAAACAGATTCCCCGACAAAATACTAAATTATCTCCGACGGGAAGGCAAGACGTTTCCGACGGGGGGCAATGGCCCTCCCTTGGAGCCATCTCTGCCCATTTACAAGCAAAATTAACTTCTAAAACCCGAAAATCAAACGCTCCTGAAAAGGAGAATGGTTGCCGCAAAGTTAGTGAAGCCAAAAGGCCCGCCAACACTACCCGAATCCAAAATCCCAAGGTCAATGCTCTATTATTAAATCAATTTCTCACTTCGAGTTGCAAAAATGATAAAAAGTGATAGCCTATACATTTATGCACCTGAGACATAAGGTAAAATGTCAATACAAAACTAATTTTTCACATAAAAAGCTTTGTTCTGAGAGGCATCCAATTTTCATATGTTAAGTGTACGAGACTTTCGTCAATGGGCCACCCGGCGGACAAAGGCGCTTCCCCGCTTCTTAGTGGGGGGTGTGCTTGTACTCATTCTGATCATTCAAGGCACTCTACTACACATGGATGAACCCTTGCCTTTACAATCAAGAACGAATAATGTTGCAATCTCAAAAGCATATGGAGAAGTTATCAGGCCGAATACGATACTTATCTCCCAGTTAAGAAAATGCCAAGAACTGTATAGATTTGTCTGAAATCTGTATCTGTTTCTGAACTTGACTAATGGACTTCCGACCAACTACAACGTGGAGGATCTCAGGAAGGACCTGGCAAAGGAAGGAAAGGAATCTACTTTCATAAGACAATTTTCCAGCAGAAATTGACTTTGGCCCGTTTTTTGCGTCCACCTTCCCTACACCTCCGAGAACCTCAAGATGTTTACCCAACCCCAGAAGATAGGCTACTTCATCGTTAAAGTGGAGAGGCTGAGAAACCGCCGTGGACCCATCCAATGTTTTCGATGCCAGCGCTGGAGCCCTACATCCTATACCTGCCATGTGCATGAAAGGTGTGGTCTGTGCCGAGAATCACCGTCTTGCTAATTGCCCGAACAGAGGGAAGCCTGCTGTGTGCGCCAACTGCAATTCTGATCACATCGCCAGCTCGTACCCAGTGATCCCCCCATCTGACGAACCGTCCTCTGACGAGACCTGGACAAGCCAGTAACCGACGTTCTTCAAGCCCTGCGGACGTGGACATCACAGCGCGCCTGCGAAATGCCCTCCGGACTTTCGAGGCCGCTGTCTTGTGAGCTCGCACACCCCCTTTTTACCCCTTATTTTTGGTTCCCCCTTCCTCTCTTCCTGGGTGCCACCAACGACCCCTATATCTGGTGCCACCCTGTGCACCCTTTACTCTATGGTATCCCCACCTGGGGGCTATTCTGCAAAGTCAAATACCAAAAAAATGCAAACTATTCAAAATAAAATTCTACGCAAAATATTCCGTGTTCCACGGTTCTTGTCCAACAGGACATAACATAACGACTCATGGATCACTTATATGACTGATTTCATAACAGAGACTGCCACAAATTTTTTCACCCAACTTGAGACCCATCCAAACCCGCTCATTTCTGAGCAAATTCACTACACCTTTTGCACAGGAGGCAAGAATATGCCATCTGATGCCATGTTCATTACTTACTCACTCTCTTAAATTTGCTCGCTGGAATACTAGGATTTAACTCCTAGTATACTAGGTCGATTTTCGTGTACACTCTCCTCCTTCGAGAGGTTATACCTTGCGGTTCTGACTCGCTTTACTTGTTATTATCATGTTAGGTTTATATTGTTTATATATTCCTGATCTCCATTTATTCTCTTATTTACTCCAGGATCATTTAATTATCTACTCCAGACTTACTATTCATATTTCATTACATTTCACATGTTGCACATTTTATGAATATTGTAAATATACACGTTCAGTTTTCTATTTTATTCCAGTTTAATTCATTCATACTCCATTACCTATCACACTTGCTTCTCACTCATACTGTGCATATGTAAATATTGTAAATAGAATGGCCCTGAAACGACTCCTTTTTTTTTCCTTCCACAATCGCCCTCCCACCTTGCCTAAAGTCAATTCCTTCATGTCATTTCCCTCACACCTGGTAAAAGAGCCTTTCTCTAGCCAATATCATATCATATCTGCATCTGTACCCTTTACGGAGGTTTCCTCGGAGTCGCCGATGATCTACTTGTAACACGAACTCTGTCTCAAGAACTACTTTATACGAACTTCGGGTAAAAGGGCACCATTACTCTGCACGCCCGCCATAAATTACGTGCTGCTGCTGCATCGATGAATCAATCCCCTCACACCCCGCGAAAGAGCTCACGCTCTCCACCGAAACATCATGATCCGTATCCGTGATTATGTTATCAATTGCAAAAAAATACATAAGGCTCCCCTAGCTGGGGAATGAGTTTAAATGTGAGATATAAGTGGTACTTTGCAAACTGAGACGCCTGGTATGGCATCCTGTTATCCTTCAAAAGAGAGATCGTTAACATGATATCAGGGCGATTGTCGGGAAATGTCCCGCGCGTACGCTAAGTTTTTATTTTTTCCAGCTTACCAAAACCTTCAAATAATAATAATAATAATAATGCTTCAAATAATAATAATAATAATAATGCTGTTGAGGAATAATAATAATAATAATGCTGTTGAGGAATAATACATGCTTTCATATACTATCAAAGCACAACAGTTAATCCCATATTTAATTAATAGTTACTTGAATGAAATAAAAAACTTACGCATGGGACATTTTTTCCAGAATCGCCCATCAAAATCACGAACTTTATCGCACTTCATTTCAATCCTCATACTTATTAAATGATCTAAGCAAAGGAAATAATTGTATTATTTTAACGCGTATCATTATTTTATTGCAAGTTTAATGTTTCTACATTGTAAATCGGGGGTAAATGGAAGGCACGTACGAAGTTCTCCTTCCGTTATGTGCATGCGATTCATGGGCGCTTCCGTGGCTGCGTTCGCGTACGGCAAGACATCGCCGAAGCATGTGGGTGATTCTTCAAACACCTGACATTTTCCAATCTCAATTTTTTTTTAAAATAAAAATGCTTTTTTTTTTGAGCAATCATGATTGCTTATTGTTTTTACTTGACAGTTTTGAGGTCCTATCATTTTGTTTTCCCGCCAGCACCCTCTGCAGCACCACCGTCGACCGGCCGCCTCACGATGCTTCTCCTCTAGCGAAAACCGTCTCCAGATTGCGTCAATATCCTACACTTACACGCACGTACACACACACACAAACACATACTCAAACACATACCCACACACGCATACATACAGATACCTACACACAACTACCTACACACTCATGCTTGCACACAGACACATACACATTCCCCCCCACACGTACACATCCCCCCTACACACACACACACAACTACCCACACACTCATACCTGCACACAGACATACACATACCCCCTACACACAAACACATATGCCTCCCCCTCACACACACACTCGTGATTGCGAAAAACATAATTTGAATTCAAGAGGTCAAAAATCAAATTTTTTTTTTTTAATTTTTACTTTGTTGGGAACTTACTGAGGGAACTCACTTTTACTATTCTACGCCCCTCAAAACAAGATTTCCAACGATTTATAATATTAATATGTGAGGGTAATTTTTCCCGCCATGTTTGGGAATTTATGTGAAAATTGAGTTATTATTTTCATTATTTCTTAATTTAGAATTAAAACAAGAACTAACATTCGATTTTTTTTTCGAGCTGATCACCTAACCTTTCTGTTGCTAAAAATCAACAACAAATAGTGAAAATTTCTGCGAAATCGGTTGGGTAGTTGTTGACTTTCGTGCGTTCTAACAAACAGACGCTTTTTGGAGACTTCATTTTGTACTACGTTAAGAAGATAATAGACGTAAGATACCACGACTTCTATGGTTTGAAAGAGTTATATTTTTTGGAGACATAAGAATAATTGGCTATATACTCAAAAACCCAAAGCTCTTTCAACCGTTTTATGCACACCATTGAACTAAGTTGAACCACCAGTTTTTTATTTTTTTAAGTTTAAATAAATTTCAGAAGTAATCATGTTCAATTTGTCTTTTATCATCACATCACATCCAAACCTCTCAATATATGTTCCTCCTGTTCAAGGTGGAATTGTGTTTTTTTCCCACAGACGAGATAAAATTGCACCTCAACGCAAGGAATGTGTCCTCGCTCCTATCAGACGAGCAGCTCTGGGGAAAGATGTGTAGCGATAAGTTGAAGGGGAATGTGGGTGTGGGGCAGAAAGAGCTGCTGAAATATGATTTCACAGCTTTTAGCGCCATCTATCTGGTAATATTTTAACAACGCAGTAGCTCATGTTTTGTATTTCAATCATTAAAACAATACCCCTGAATATTATGATAAACACAGGCAAAATTTTCAAGAATTAATACTCATTTGTAGCATTTTATAGAAAGTCAAAATTTATATTTTTGTTATTAGAAAATGAAAAAGTTCTTGTTAATATTTTAAATATTAGTCGAGACCTTTTAATGTACAGTCCAGTATTGATTCTTGTACAATTAGGAAGCACATGCGGAGCAAAGTGAAATAGTTATTTTATTTACTCACTCAATCATTTACTAAATAATTTGCATATTCATATATCAATTACATTATTCCTTCATTTAATAATTCATGTATTTATTCATTTAGTTTTTCTTATTCATTCACTCTTTTAATCTTTCATTTATTTTTCTTCATTTATTTATTTAATTAGTGATTCGTTTATTGCTTCGGTAACTTTCCATTTATTCATTCAACCATTTATTTACTGATTCATTTAATCTAAAATATTTTTTAAGTTCGAATAGAATTGAACTGAAACATAAGTTATTAAAAGATTTTTTTTTCTCTCACTTTGTCATATGAAATAAAAAGTGAAAATTTCCGCCCCCCTTTTTTTTTGAAGACGAAAATTAACCACCAAAAATAATAAACGCTGTTTCATTGCAATTTTTTTTTCATGAAATATAATGTTCTTCCTTTATGTATTCTAATTTTCAAAACATTTCCAATTAGTTCATTTTGAAAAAGCACAGTCATCTTTACTATTTCACTTTGCCCCACATTCAATTACTCAGAAAAACCATTTGATGAAAATCACATTTATAGTGTCAAAAGATAAATTTATATCCACCCATTGTACAGGCTGACTTGTTAGCTGGGCTGCCATCCATCAGGCTTTTCATCATTCTTTGAAAAAAAATGTACATTTTAATAAGCGTTCCTAATAAGCGTTTTTGACATGCAGATACACGTGTGTGAATTAATAGAATCCAACCGTTTTTTTTAAAAACAAAATCACCTTTATTTACATTTAATTATAAAATCATAATCACCACCTAGTATGGTCCCCTCCCCCCTTTTGTCCAGCCCCATTTTCACTCTACTGGGCATAGAGTCAACTAGAGTTTTGCACTTTCTTTGAATTCTTGATCTCTAAACCATGCTTTTAGCAAAGCACAAATCTTTTTTTCTTTTGTTGTGCAATCAGATTTTCTCTCAATGTCACAATGGCGTGCCTCTTCCGTCGAGAAATATCAATGGGGGGGGGAGTAACCGGATTCAGAAAAAACAGCAAAAATATATAGAAATTTATAACACTTACACAAAACACAATGTTTATGACAAAAAAAAAAAGGTGAGGTTATAGCGCCTCGTAGGGTAACTCGTAGGCTAAGCAGCTGTTATAAACAAAGATTGAACAACCTAAAAAAACCGAAAATTAAAAATTCCAAACTTGATTCCATTAATTCGCACAAGGGTGTAATGCATGCGAAAATTCAGTATTAAATGCGGTAGTTATTATTGTAATGAACTGTGAATATGTTACATTCCAATCAAATAATTTCTTCTGCTAAAACATTTTAGAAAAGAGAACTCACATTTTATGCAAAAAGAAAGAATGAGTATCGTAATTGCAGAAAAAGAATTTTTATCATGTATAGACGGATAATAAACATTCAAATGTTTTCATGATTTACTATGCCAGCTTCTAATTTTTCATATTTTCATGTCAAATTTTAATTTACATTATTTATTTTAAAAACAATGCAAGAAAAAAATTCCATAGATTTTTGATTTTCAAATGGAAACTTGAATTTTATTTAAATTTCATTTTTTCTACAGTGCATTTAGTGCATTTTTTTTTTAATCGTCTACATATCTATCAAAATAATGTATAGTAATTTGAAGCAAGCAAAGTAATGACACTTTGTATGTGTGGTTGTCAATTGTTAGTAATTACCACAATAAGATAAAAACATGAAGTATCAGCGTACACAACTCAAAACTATCTACAGCTAAAAAATAAGGCTGCAAAATCACCAGAAGAACAGTTATAAGTATTTTTAAGCCTAATGGAACAGCATTTTCTTGTCGGAAAATTATCGTTTGCGCGATCTCGTTTTTAATTAGTGTGAATAAAACAATTCAGAAGGTTGCGATTTTTTCCCTTCGATCTCGTTTTTAATTAGCGTGAATAAAACCATTGAGAAGGTTACGATTTTTTCCCTTCGACTGTGACTAAATAAAATTTTGTTTTGAGGTCAAAATTTCCCCTATTGATTATTATTTGGCGATTTATCTTCTTCTTCTTCTTCTTCTTTTTATTTTTTTTTTGTATTCTAAGCAGAAGATAATCAAGGACTTTAGTTGTATTTATGGAAGGTTGTGTTAAATTTATTTGGTCATTTTTGATTTGCCATTGTCTTTCTTTAAGAATGATTATTTTGACGGGAAATTTTACAGTATTATTTTTTTCTGTAATTGAAGCCTGATTGTTGAACATGCGTCACTTGACATAACATTTATTTTCGAGGTAGACCGTGCAAAGCCGGGCAACGCAGCTAGTAATTTATAAAGTTGGGGAAACATTATGGAAGATCGCTATCAAATTTATTTAAAACTAAAAAGCAAATTCAGTTTTTAAATTTCATAGGAGAGGAAAAAAAACATTTCACGCTCGGTTTACTTCATTTTTCTAATTGGATAACTTTTCACTTGAACAAAATGTGGTGTCTTGTGTACGTAATTAGGTATTGCAGAGGTTTGAGTACCTACAAGGTTTTCGCTGAACACGTGGGTTCTCTGGAATTGACAGCAGTTCCACAAGTGCTCACTAATTCCTGATCTAAAGCACCAAAAGGGTTGAAATTTTTATTAAAGGCAGAAATCCCGAAGACTGCTTGCTTGTAAAGAAAATATATAAATATATATTTTATTTGCTGCTTTTGTTTAACACTAGAACGATTGACATTTTCTGTATACCTAGAAAGACTGAAGGGGCCAGTGTGGCCCCTACCCATTTTTGGGGTGAATTATTTTAAAAATTCTTCCTGGGTGTGTCCACATGCCCCATGCACCTTCTTTCATGACTAAATAAAAACTTAGTATGCAATTATTTGTAGTGTTTCTCTCTATACTGGCCAAAAGCTTGGATCAGTTTTTCTTTTCAAGAGCGAAGGCTACCATTAGGCTGGTAAGCAGTCAGTACTGTTTATAGCATTTGGATATCCAACTGGCTGTATAAAGCGAAAGTTACAGGTTAAACTAGAGAGATTGGCCTTTTTTTATGCTAGAACAATTAGGAGAAATGAAAAAAAAAGTTTTTTTAATTGTAAAAAAGCTTAAGGGCCACTGTGGCCCCTCCCGTCTTTCTAGGTATAAGGATCAATACTTACAGTACTATGAGGCGTATGATAAAATGATTAAACAAGCATTCAAATAGTGTCATATAATGAAAAGTCAGGAAGTTACATTACGTTCCGTTAGACATTATCCGAGTTATTAAACAACAAACTATGCGAGGGGTCACACAGGCCCCTCTGTCTTTCTAGTGTTAATATTCATGGAATACATTTTAGAAACCAACAAGAAACCCCAGCAGCTAATTTACAGTTCATTAACTTTGTCAATATGGGGTAGTCCAGAATCTTGCACAATCAAAGCAAATGTTCAAAGCAACTATTATTTAATTTCACTAGGGGCTCTGCCCCCTGCTTGCTAACGCTCAAAAACCACCGAAGATTGCTTTGTAATCTTATTTGATTCAAAAACATTTAAATCGTAAATTAAAAAGAAACAGATTGAAAATGCATTATGGAACAAAGAGCACCGCTTACCCGGGTTTCAAAATAACTTGTACCAACTTGCAGAGCCATAAGGGCTAAAGGGCTACTGAGCATTGGAAAACTGCGGTTTTGTACGTTTGAAGAGTCGCTTTCATAATCGTGGTCTCTAGTAATGTATTTTGTTCTTTAGCTTGATGTTTGAATTGAGATGAGCCTAAGATTTTCCGTTAAAATCGAAACCTTTAAAGTTTGTGAATAAGAAAGAAGAAACATGCAAATCGAAAAGCCGTAACTATAGCAACGCCAAATAAAACATCAGTAATTTTAATGGATGTGAGATTGTTCAAACTTGATTTTTAACAGTTTTCAACTTTTTTCCCTTTGGAGATAGAATCTTAGTCTCCTATTAGATCTAACTATTAGATCTTTAGAAAAAAAAAGTCGCTCTTTCCAGCGGTGTCAAAAAAAAAAAAAAAAAAAACTGTGGGACAATTCCTTCGCTTTTTACTGATAGATTTAATAAAGTAAGTAGTGCCTAAATTTTAGCTAAGTCAAAAACAGTTGGAGCTAAAAACGCAAATAACTCCCGCCGTATTAAGTTAGGGCATTGAAATAAATTACGTAAAACGCGGAAAAATCTACCCTTTTTAACGATATATAATATAATGTGCAAGTAATTTTTCACCCCTTTAAATAGGCAATTTACATGATTTTTGAGCTTAAAAAATTATTTACAAAAAAACTAATTCGAATTTTTAAAGACAAAACCCCAGGTGCACACCCCGAGATTTCGAAGTAATTTTGTACAAAATTTCTGGACTGTAGGTGCTATGGGGTCTCCTGGTCGCAGGTCCACCACAGACTTCCTTCAAGAATTTATTAGAAACCTTACTTTTATTTACTATAAAGAGATTAATTGTGTACAAGATATTTACGAGAAAGTACATTTTGTTATCAGCCGTCTGCTCATGAGAGGTCACTATATTCTGCGGGAAAACTAAAAAAATCAACAGCAGTTTTTCGAACTGACAACACTTGGCGGCAGGCCGTTGTCCGAATCTCTTTTTATATACGACCTCTATATTTACTCTGCTTTTAGTGCCACCTATCTAGCAATATTTTGACTTTGAAGTAACAAGTGTAGTCTAGTCAAGAAAATAATACCTCTGAAAACCAAAGAATCTGAAAGTACAAGCACTTTGCAAAAATGGACTGATATTGTAACATTTTGTTTAAAGTCAAAAATTATGTTGAGTATTAGGAAATGATAAAAGTTCTTGTTTTTTATATTCGCGAAATACCAATTGAGATTATTGGATGCAGTACTTATTTGTTTAATGTTAAGCTTATTTGTATTTTGAATGCTTTGTGCAGTTAGTCATGTGCATGTGGGGTTAAGTGAAATAGTTCCTTTCATTTACTTATTCAGTCGTTCATCAAAACACTAATGCAGAGTTTAACAAACTGTGATCCATGCCAGGTGGTCTGCTGTGCTATCCAGCTAAAACGAGATTGAAGGACGAGTAACGATATTTTAATTCAAAGTGAAAGCACATTTATAAAGAATTAAAAAAATATTGCTTAAGTACATGCAGAACATTAGAAAAATACAAATCATATGAAAAATTAACACTTAAAACAAGGTTAACAGTGTTTCGTTCACTAACTTCAAAAGTTCATTTCTATTAGTAAACTTGTAGAAATTTGGTGATATTCTATTTATTCCTAATGGAATTTCAAGTAGAATTTTACACTCCAAACTAAAAATTATAATGTAAAAGACAAGAGCTCTGAAAAATATACAGAACAATGAATAAATAAATTTAAAAAAAAAACAAACATATATTACAAAAAATAGATTTAACTTTGTCAACTCATTTTTTACGCGCTACAGGTAGGGGTGGGGGTCCACGAAGTTAATAATTTTTCCGGAGGGAGACCGAGGAGGTCTGAAGTTTGGGAACCTCTGCACTAATGCATTCATTTACTGGTTATTTCATTTACATTCCTTCAATTAATAATTCTTGTATTTATTCATTCATGAACTATTTTATTCACTCATTAAATTTTTCATAGATTCACTTAATTATTAATTTATTCATTTATTGTTTTACTTCCTTTTCATTTATTCATTCATTCTTTTATTAAAAGTTGAATAAATTTTTATTAGAAAAACAAAGTGAAAAATTCAATGAAAGTGTTATTATAAAATATATTTTTCTTTCTTTATGTACTGTCCTTTTGTTTATTTTGCAAAGGGAAGTGATCTAAACGATTTCACTTTGCCCTTTATTCCCCTTTACAACGAGTATGCCCACTAAGCTTTTCGGCTCCGTTTATTTCTTTCGTGCCAGTATTGTATGATAAAACAGATGACTTGAATGGTTTAACCACCCTTTTTATTGTGTAGCTTTATAAGTAGCCTTTGATACATATGAAAAAAAATCACAAATGAAGCACAAACACATACAAAACCATTCTGAAACATATGAAGGAATGATTTGTTTTGATGTAAAATGATCAAAAACACATATCCAAGATTAAAAGGTTCATCAAAATATTATTGTCCACCGTCTGTACTTTTCACATTCACAAACAAACCAGATGCATACGTGTGAAAGGAACCGTCCACTTTCCGACAGTAAATGTTCAGACGTAGGGCGGTCGACGGAGAAGCTGTCGACTTTGGGAACGAAACAGTAATGACACCTTCGCACTCTCGATTCTGCCGAAAACAGAAAGAGAAGTCAAAAAGGCATTTTGAAAAAAAAAAAAGAAAAATCCACACCAGCCATCTTCATGGAAAAAGTCTATGATGAATGAGCACTAAGGTTTCCACACCAGCCATCTTCATGGAAAAAGTCTATGATGAATGAGCACTAAGGTTTCCACACCAGCCATCTTCATGGAAAAAGTCTATGATGAATGAGCACTAAGGTTTCCACACCAGCCATCTTCATGGAAAAAGTCTACGGTGAATGAGCACTAAGGTTTCCACACCAGCCATCTTCATGGAAAAAGTCTATGATGAATGAGCACTAAGGTTTCCACACCAGCCATCTTCATGGAAAAAGTCTACGGTGAATGAGCACTAAGGTTTCCATACCAGAAATCTTCATGGAAAAAGTCTATGGTGAATGAGCACTAAGATTCACATCAAAAGGTGGAAGATTCGCGTCTGAAACGGGACGCACCGGATGCGGGTCCAACTGCAAAGGACATTTAACAACAAAGCATCTGTTCACCGATCTTTTTTCATGCGAGGCACTTCACGGGCATCTCCGAAACTCGTATCCGAAGGCACGGATGAAGTTCCGCATGTCCTCGTCGGTCAGGCACGGGAGGATGATGTCCGTGCACGTCAGGGGCAGGGGACGGGCTAGAAGGGAGAAGCACTGCCGGCAGCGATCCGAGAGGAACCTCCTCTCCTCGAGTTCCCTCAGCTTGAGGGAGAGGAGTTCTCCGTAGACGGGGAACCGCTCCACCAAGTGATCGGAGAGCAGCAGTCGTCGGATGGTTTCTGCGGAGAGACGCCTCGCCACCCTGCTCGTGTGTCTTGTCGCGACGTCGTAGAAGGACACCCCGGACCCTTCCACCCGGGTGTCCTTCATCCTGCAGATCTCGGCCCTGCAATCAGAGAGTAGCTTGATGCAGCGTTTCTTCTTCTGCTTCCGCCGGAGCTCCATCTCCGCCCAGTCGATCCGGACGTCTCTCAAGGCATATGCCGCCAAGAGCATCCTCACCACCTCATCGTGGCCTCCCCACACGGCATATTGCAGGGGATACACTCCCTCGTCAGATCTCACATGAGGACGCACGCCCCTCGACAGCAGCTCTCTCACTATACGCGCATAACCTCTGCTTGCAGCATCATGAAGAGGTGTGCGCCCCTCAGTGTCTGTGCGGTCCAGTTCGGGGGTGGCCCCCAAAAGCAGCTCTGCTGCAGCCTCCCTCCCGTCAAGAAGAGCCCTGTGGAGGGGCGTCCGTCCCTGACTATCCGTCAGGCTTGAATCTGCTCCGGCAGCGAGCAGTTTCCCGATGGCTGCCACGCATCCCCCCCCTGCAGCAGCATGCAGAGGGGTCCACCCACATCTATCTGCTCCGTCCATCATGAAGTCGGCCTCCAGCAGCACCTCTGCCGTGGCCTCCTTCCCCCGACGGAGCGCCTCGTGGAGGGGCGTCGATAACATACTGTTCCTTGCCCTTGTGTCCCATCCTCCCTCGAGCAGCAGCTTCACCTTCTCCGTTTCTCCCCTCCAGGCCGCCCAGTGTAACGCAGTTCTCCCCTCTCCGTCCGCCTCCTTATAGGACCGACGTCTCCTGCAAGGGAAAGGAGTCCCACATTAACACACATTCCACTCAGACAAAAAACTCTTCACGGTCTCATTTTTTTCATTTTTAACCCTTTCAGGGGCGCGTCATTAATTTTTGAGAAATCTTAAGAAAAAACACCACAAATGGGTTTATTTGATCATCTAGACATAGATTTTTCAGTTTAAAAAATTTTTTTCAGAATTTTTTTCACTTGGGGTGGTGTCCCCATTTATTCACACCCCCCACCTGGGGAAGGACAAAAACATGTCTATGCATGTAAAAATGAGCTTGAATCTTTTCGAACAATATGATTGACTACCTCAGGAATAAAAGAAGAAAAATGATGCACTCTTTCAGCGCTAATTTAAAATTTTAAAAATCTGAAAAAAATTCCAATTTTTTGGGGTAAACAAAAAATTGAAAATTTGATGATTTGAACAAGAAATTGAGTCTACGAAATTTTTTTTTTTTTTGTTATTCTGACATCTAATGTTGTTCATTGAACTTAAAAGAAGAGGACTCGGGAAAAAAGTGAGAAAAAAATTCATAAATTAGTGGTTTCACAGCGCAACCACTGCCCCTGAAAGGGTTAGTCAAAGTTCCCAGTAAAAGTCAGAAAAAAAGCATGAAGGAAGGCTTAATGCATCTTAAAAATATCGCGAAAAACAAAAAGGAAAAATAAACAAAATAATGAAACATATATTGAAAAACTAAAAATTGGAAAATAGGAGTGGAGATGGGGAAATGTCTCTCATTCTGTCTGTCTGCTGTAAACTCCCCCTCCTCTCATTGATAACTTTTGAATGACTAGTCCGATTCGAACCAACTTTTTTCTGTTCGAAAGACCTTGGTGAGGCCACTTCATTCCCATAGTAGTCCAGTAAACAAAGTCCAAAATAAGGGTGAAAACAACAACAACAAAAAAACATGTAGTTTTGCAAATTGGCACACATGTAAAGGAAGGGCTCCTGATGAACATACTAAAAGTCCCTGGTGGTAGGGGGGGGGGAGCTCGCAGCGCCACCTATGATTTTAGGTGTTTTTTTTTTTCAGTTTTCATTTCATATCTCAAAACTATTTACTTGCGAACAAAATCGTTATATGTTGAATTAAAGAGCGTAAAATTATCTTCAAATTTTTTTTTGTTATTTTTTATTGTATCTATAGTAGTTAGTAAATCTTCTTTTGTGGTCAAGGAGTAAGAATCAGGGTTTTTGAAGGTTTTTAATTCAAGGACTCAGAGTCGGAATCGGTCACTTTCTCTCAAAGTCCGCAACTCCGCCGGTGTTTACGGAGTCAGAGTTAGACTTTATAAAAAAGGCAGAATCAGAGTCGAAAACTTTAAAATTCCATGCACTGGAGTCAGTCATTTTCCCTGTAAAGTTCTAGGAGTTGAGGGTTGATCATCAAGAGCTATTTCCAACAAAATTTGTTTGAACCAAATCTACCTTTAAGTTCAAAATCTATATTGACTTTTAGCTTCCCCGTAGGCGCTAATTTGAAGGGATTTGAACTGTTTGAAATTGAAGAAAGAATCATATGAATCAGAAAGATATTTTCTATACATGTTCTTCATATATATTCTAACAATGTTTTTTTGAAGCTAATTTGCCTTGAATTTCCCTGTAGGCGCTAGGTTTGAAAAAACATAAAAACATGTAGTTTTGCAAATTGGCACACAGGTACAGGAAGGGCTCCTGAATTCCTTTTCTAATTTTGAAGCCTCCTCAGTGATTGATTTGATGTGATTCTTTTCTTTTTTCAGTCTGAAGTAGTGAAGGTCATTATGGTGATTTGATTTCTTGAAACTGGAAAGCAGGTGAGGGTACTTTAAGTTCCCGGTGGCAGGGAAGGAGCTCCCATGACCATCTCGAAATTAAAGTGCGTGTTTTCAGTTTTTGTCTTATATCTCAAAAATTATTTACTTCCAAACAAAATCTTTATTTAATGAATTTAAGAAAGTAAAAGTATCTTTAAAAAGGTTTTTTTTCACTTTCATTGTATCTATAATAGTTGATGAGAAATTTAATTTTAATGTTAGTGAATTTTTGGAAAATGCTCTTTTCTATTTTTGGAGCTCCCCAAGGATTTATTCGATGTGTTTCTTTCCTCTTTTCGGTCAGAAATAGTGCAGGTTATTTGAAAGATTTTCTTGAAACTAGAAGGCAGGTGGGGGAGGAAGGAGGCGAGTAATGTAGAAAGACAAAAATATGTGCAGGCGTTCTTTTCATTCTTTTTTGTTCTTCCACCATAGTCCAGCAAACGAAGACCCAAAATGAGGGTAAAAATAAACCTTTAGTTATGAAAATTGGTACGCATCTACAAAAGGTCTTCTAACAAACATACTAAAAGTCTCCGGTGGTAGAGGGGTTTTGAGGGGAGCTCGTGCCACTATCTTGGGATTCCGTTTTTTCGGTTTATCTTGGATTCTGTTTTTTCAGCTTTCGTCTTTTATCTCACAATTTTTTCTCTTGAGAGCAAAATCATCAATTGTTAAATAAAAGAACAGAAAATTACCTCTAAAAATGTGTTTTTGTTATAACTGTAATAGCTGCAGAGACAATGTGTTTCCAAATTCGTGATATTCTGAAAACTATCTACTTTTTTCATTTTTGGGACTCTGCGAAAGACATATTAACCGCTTGTTTTTAAATAAATGAACTCTTTTATGTCATTTACGTCAACCAAGACCCAAAATGACCTTAATGCATGTAAGAAATAAACGTCTACCCTTGTGCGGTGAGGAAAAATGATAAAATTTTTGATAAAAAATTCAAACATGCAAAAAGGGTATCTTTTTCCTCAGACTGTTAAAACGGTGTTATTTGGTGATTGGCTTTTTCTCATCCCAAAGATCAGCTGGTAGTGGTCTTTCCAACCGCTTTTATTAGACGTGTCGCTATAACTCTGAACGTATTAAATTTGTGTTAACGTTTTGTGACATCCTCACTTGGAGGCAAGGACGCAAAGTATGGCTTTTCCGTCCTTGCTACGCTCTGGAAAGATATAAACCAGTGTTCATCCAGAAAAAATTGCATTTAAAACATTCCCATGTACGGCCAAGAAAAATGTTTGGCCTGCCTCCGCTACAAAGGTGCCCATAGGCAAAATTGTAAGGGGGGGCTCAGATATATTTTCCCCATGGGGTTAGGAGGGTATTTTCTGCGTGGAAAGGGATTTCAGGACGGATTAGAGTCACTAAAATATTTCATTTTTAACAGGCCCGTGTCCATATTTTCATAAAGGGAGGGGTTTTAAAACTTCCACATCCTTACCCGAGGGGGGGGGGGGTTTCAATCTACCAAACTTTTGTTTTACGTTAAATTGCAATCCTAGGATGGGCTTTAAAGACCTGTACAAACTGCCGTACTTCCCCCCCCCCCCCTCTGTGCAAATAGCAGCAGCATTCCTTCATTTTACGTCTTTTTACTCCAACCTTGTTTGTTTCTTTTTTAATCAAATTTGTTTACTAATGCGGTATACTACAATTAATATTAAAAACTGCCCACAAAGTCTTTTACAATGTAGCATGTATAGCGGCTTCATATTCTGCTTAATAAACAAGAAAGAGCTTATTGCAGATGCAAATTAGATTACCGAATTCCTTCAATGCATCTACATAGCTGCAACATATACCGCATTCATCATAGCCTTCTCCTTGAGCATTGTTACCGTCGTTAATACTTTGTGATTACAAATCATTCAGCGGTTCTTCCACCATAGTTTTTCTAAAAGGTTATTCCAGTTGGTAAAGCTCGAACAGCCTTAATTTGTGAAAAAACACCAGAAAGAAAGTTTTTTTTTTTTTTTGCTTTTTTTAAGCCCTGCTCAAACTTTCACATTTTTCCATTAAAGTTTTCGTCAACTACAGTAAAATCCCTCTAATGTGGACACTAACTTCTTCTTTTGACATTATTTTTTCCCCAATGGAAGGGGTTTAACCCCTAAAACCCTCCCCTTGAACACGGCTCTGATTTTTAATAACTTATTCATTAATGGCTGGAGAATAAATGCTTTTACATTTTTGCAAAGAAAAAAGGACCAAAAGCAAGGAAGTTCTAATTTCAAGGGGGGGGGGCTCGATTACCCTTGCCCCCCTATATGGGCGCCCTCGCTCTAGAATGGTTCCAGAATGCAAATCAACGATTTAGTTCTCTGCAACAATTTTATGAATTTTGCTTCACCTTTATTATATGTAGTTGATGTCATGTTGCAACCTTAGAAAGCAGAGATAAAAAAAAATTTGATCCCTAAGCTCTCAAGTGTTTTGCAATTCTTGCGTGCAAAATATCTTGGTATCCACTTTACCTTCCCTGGTTTTCACGAAAAGGATATTACTATCACTTGTAGTTAGAATTATTAATAGCGAAACAAGATCCATGTCTTCACCTACAACAACTTCGCAAAATAATAATTCTTTCCGCATATTTTGCTTGTATCGAAAGGATGTAGCACAAAATGTGGCTGCAAAAAAATAAGTGTAAACTGCAGCGTTGCTTGCAGAAACTGTCAGGATTCAAAAAACTGATCTTAACGGTTTATCACCAAACAACACCGTCTTAACAATCTAAGGAAGAAGATGTCCTTTTTGCGTGCTTGAATTTTTTATCATAAATTTTATCATTTATCCTTACCGCACAAGGGTACATGTTTAATTCTTACATGCATTAAGGTCATTTTAGGTCACAATTGATTTATTGAAAGAAACGTTCGATGAACAAATAATTTCGCGTAATGGACCCGTGAATTGGCCTGCAAGATCATACGATTTAACACCGCTGGGCTACTTTTTGTGGGGCTATGTGGAGTCTCTGCTCTGCACCGATCAGCCACAGACGATTGACGTCTTGAAAGAGAACATTCGCCACCTTATTACTGACATACGGCCTCTATTGCTGCAAAAAGTGAGAAAATTGGACTTTCCAATTGGACTTTCTTCGAGTCAGCCGAGGTGGCCATATGCCAGAAATCATATTTAAATAAAAATGGCAAAGAATAATCTTTCGAATAAAGCAAGATTCATGGCAATTAACAACATTTAACTGTGTTTTATTTGAACCTAAAGTTCTATACCTCTAAAAAAACACCCTTTATATATACAGGGTGTTCACCCTAATTGTAGACCAATTGCTAATTTTTAATTTGTTATAGATAAGCGTATGGTTCCAGTTGGAAAATATCTTTCAATTTCATAAGGAATCCAAAATTCACGAAAATTTTGTCGAAAAATCAAATTTTGAAAAAATTACAAAATGTAACTTTTTATACTGTCCACCAGCCCTAGCAATTACATTTAGTAAAATACTCTCGACTCACTAGCATTTAAAACCTTTAAAAAAAATCACTCTTCTAAGACCAAAATTCACCGAGTTATAAAGTTTTGAAAAAATCACTGTTTTTGAAGATTTTATGACATCAGCGGGAGAGCTCTTAAAGGGATGTATGGGAATTGACAAAAGGTGTTAAAAGTTTTAAATTCTTGTTGTCAGAAGGCATATTAATGGTTGAAAACACTTTGCAAGTACAATTTATAAGCGCAATGATCCATTTATGATTAGAATGAAGTCTTTTTTTTTTAAATTTGTTTATCATTTTGTTTCAAATTTCCGTATGAAAATGTGAGTGGAAAAAATATTTTGTATCTGAATTTATGTAAAAGGTTATAATTGTACTTGAAAATTACAGGCTCCAACTCTTGAAATTTTAAAACTTTCTTTTGCTCAAAAAATCAGGCCGACTTCACAGCCCTGCAACTTACTGCAACCTGTGAAAATTGAAGTTTTTTTTTCCAACCCCTTTTTAGTGTACAGTCAGCCTCGTTTATCGTGGTTAATTCGTTCCAAACTTTACCCCGATAACTGAATTTCCTCGAAGTAGGATTCTGTATAATTTTTCTAATTAGAGCACATAAAACTTACTTACAGCAATTTAAATAGTTTTTTATCATAGTTAGGGCCCCTTAGACATAAAACAGTACCCTTAGCCACCATTACATTTGTATTACTTAATATATTGTACAAAATATGAGAAAATTGGTTATGTTAGACGTAATAGATATCACATTGTTAATTATTGGGAAATAAACTATACACGCACACATAGTTCTTACACATTACTACTAGTCCATGAAAAAACCTCAACTTGTTCGATGATGAATCAATTGCCCGTTACTGACCGTAGGAACCCCCATTCTTCCTCTACATTTACGTTTACAACTTAAAAGCTAGTACATAGTTGAACACCATTTACAGATGTATTTATCCCCTGGAATACAGTGATTTATACTTTCCAGTTAGTGCTTAACGGTTAAAATGAGATAGCAATCCCCTACACTTTCTTTGGCGATTTTATACCTCCACTTACAATATAGCCCCTCAGACCTTATTTAAAAGCTTACCTTACTTAAAAGACATATGCTTTGTTATTCTTTTGTAGAAAAAAGTTAAAGTGCATGAAAAAGGCTAATTACTATATTTGAAAAAAAAAAGAAAAACCCCTAGAAAAAATCGCGATGTAGCAAAGTTGAGAAAGTCGAAGTGCGAAGTAGCGAGGGATGACTGTATATTATGTTATCCCACATACACTTGAACTGTAAAGGAATTTACTGGACAATTCTAATAATGAAACATGTCACATACTTCTCCAATGCATTGATGTTAAGAACTGCATCCTCAGAGACAAAGTAAAGCAACAAATTGAATAGTGAAGACCTGATACTACTCTGCTAATATGTTTTCACTAAATCAGCTTGACCCTGTGCATTATTTATAATCATTGGGAAGGCTAATCAAGCAGGAAATTGTTTACGTTTGAATTTAAAAGGCACATTACTATCAGATGAAACAAATGTTATTCGAGATATGGTATAAGTATCAGTGTTATAATAAGCACAATTTTTTTTGCTCTAATAATATTTTTCTTCCGTTTTATTACTATCAGTCATAGTTCAACTCTTTTTCTCCAGTAAAGTGCATGATCACTTCGCAAATGTGTTCGGAAACATTTGCGGGATTCACTCGATATGGAGTACACGGCGTACATTTGTGCACCTAAGCCTATCGGCAGCATTTGCGTTTCTGACTGATCTGTGTTTAGACCTTTCTTGTAAAGGCTCCCTAGCCCATCGCTCTCTTCATAAATTATCTTCAAGTGCTCTTAAAGCCCAGTAGCTCACGCTTCGTTCTTCCATGCTACAGGCCCAGTTCTATTCCCAGGTTGGACATGGTCGACTCGGCCGTTAATCTGTTCCCTGTGTCGATAAAATGAGTACCGAGCGTGCTTGGAAACTAAACTCTTGGAGGTTGCGTGTTCGGCTGACCACCTAACCCGAACATCTGCCTGGCATTCTAGAGCCATTGATCAGGAAGACAGAGATAGGCACAGTAGGCCTTAGCCCCATGGGCTGTCGCGCCACTGGGATTGGTTCTTTGGCTCTTAAAACACTCATTCTAACATTTTTTACTAAATCACTGCTTTCAGAGAATGCCAGAAGTCGTTTGCTCTTTGCAATTGTTAGACAATGTAAAATATATATACACACATATTTTGACACTGAACATAGTTTAATTAACGACCATGAAATGTTTTTAAGCTGCTTAGTCTCTACAGTGTGAACATTGTAGGGTTTTTTCACCGCAATCTTTTCTGCACTGCCATCAGTAAATAGGGTTGGTTGGGGTAAGTGGGACCCCTTTTGAGAACAGTTTGTTTTTGAAACCTTATACAAAAGTTATGAAACTAAAAAATTTAAACTTAATGTCTTATTTTATCTTAGACATTATTATTCAACTACAGACCATCATTATTTTCTAAAATAATACTTTAAATATTCTTGTCGATTGCATTTAAAAAAAAAAATCAGCTGGGTGTCCCACTTACCCCATAATAAGGGTTAAGTGGGTCACCCCCTTTAATTTAAATTTAAATCAAGCGTATCTAATAAAGGAGTAAGGCCGTTTTACTTGATAAAGTATGTAAATTTTAAGTATGAACTATTTGTTTATAAACGCATCTGTTTACGAGATATTTACTGTCTTTTAAATCTGTTTGACAGAAAAAAAAAATACAACTGTTAAATTTATTGAAAGCCTATAGGTACATATTTTACTTTCAACATATAACAGTGTATTCTATAAACGTAATGCAGTAGATTAAGGTGATTAAGGTTGATTTCGGTAAACTAGAAAAAACTAAGCTGCGAAAGAAATTGGAAACACTAAATGGCTGCGTCTGTTTAAAATGTGCTCGGAAAATGAAATCGGGGAAAAAAAAATACATTTTGTTTTCGATTTCGTGCTATAACCTAGAAAAAAAATTGCATGAAACCCAAATATATGCAAAACCAATCACTGTGATGAAATTTAACATGATCAGTGTAAAAAAGTTTTAAAACTTTATCCATATTTCAATTTTAAGGGGGCGACCCACTTAACCCCACCAATCCTATACGAAGCAAAAATTATATTATAGTTGTAATTTTAGTACAAAATGTTCCCTTGCATACTTCTCTCAAAAGATGACGGAATCACAAACTTTTGCTTCATAATAATCTAATTCCCGAGTTGCATGTGAAAGTAACTGACCCCATTAAATGTATGAAAATCATAAGGGTTTCTTATAAGATTCCATTAAAAAAAAAAAAAAAAAAAACTACACCTTTTCCAATACAAATAATACTAGACTAATACTTTGGTAACCAATGTGTGAGTGTAAGCGAGAAGCCCCCTAGTTACCTTCAAATGTTTAATAATTTTTGTGTTTTCAAAGAAAATATGGCTGTTACGATACATATTAATTGACGAAAAAAATCAATTTTTCTACTTTTTTCACCAATTTTCCTAGGATAAAAAACAACTTTTGTTTTCCCTACCACCTCAAAATTTCAAGACATTTTACATCTCCAGGAATCACACAATATGGATAGAGCAGATCAAGGCTTCCCTTCCCATTTAATTACCACACAATGTCACTTTCTGGTGATTCATCAACAGATAACTTACTTGGGAAGTTGTCCTCCTGAATCTCCTTCCTGACGCTTTGATGTTGATGGCTGATCACGATTCGCTCCACTGCCACTTCCCTGGAATAGAGGGAACACAAAGTTTTTAGGAGCTGTCCGAATTCCCCTCCATTAATACAAAAATAAAGCTATCCTTCATAAGACCGATTGTTTTATACGGTAGTGAGACATGGGCAATTAACAAAAAAGGGGAAAACAGGCTTCTCATTTTTGAAAGAAAGATCATTTTGTCAATTTCGGAACCAGTAAAAGAAAATAGAGAAGTTTATACAACCATGAAGTACACAATAAATACAGACAACACGATGTATTAAGAGTTATTAAATTCAATAGACTCAGATGGCTGAGACATGTTTTTCCACATGTAGCTAGTTTTTATTTGGAGCCAGTTTTTAAAAAAATTAAGTTTTTTCCTTGAAGACTGGGGGTACTAGGAGAAACATCGAGGTTGTTGTATCATGTAGCTAGATGTTTGGAGATCTTGAGAATAAAGAGGATAAATCTAGCATATAAAGTCATGGCGCCTAGAGGAAGCAGATAGAGAAGGCCTTGGCCTGTATCGGGCTGTAGTACAGCTGAAAAAGAGTAATTTTATTTTGGTAACCCCTGGGTTTGATTAATAAATAGGCCAACTTGCCCTGGCCTAGGGCCCCCCAAGTGGCAGAAATTACTGTAGTTTATGACTAAAATTGTTTCAGCTAACGGCTAAAGTTATAAAGTTTGACTAAAGGGGGGGGGGGGGCCAAAAGTATTTAGCCTAGGGCCCCTCCATATCTTAATCGAGCCCTGCCTGCTATTTTATCATAATCCAATGTAAGTAGATATTTCCCTATTCTTTGTTTATGTATGCAAAAAAAAAAATATTCCCTGCGCAAGTACTGGTGTAACAAGTTTAACAGCAACAAATTAAAATCGCCAATATTTTGATCATTGAAAACCTCCCGATTTTGAAAATTCGCTTGAGGCATGTATTTGCAGATGTAAACATAAAACAACGAACTTTGTACTTGCATAGGATTACCAAATTTAGAAGGGAGGTACTTCTGAAACAAAGCTGATGTGGTGGGTTCTAATAAGGCCAAAAATATTTTAGGATCTGAAAAGGGCATTAAATGGCTCTTTCTATTCGAAATAATTATCCGATTTTCTTGATTTCAGTCTCATTTGAAAGCCTCTGAAAAATAAATCTGAGAGAAGAAGATTTACTTTCTTCAGATTTCAAAACCAAGAAGCCTGGAAAATCACTAGCTGAAAAGTTACACGCTGTTTTAAGTAAAGGAACATTAATATTAAATCAGATATTTATCATTTGCCGGGAGCTCGGATTTAGTTAGGGTGAATAAAATGAATAAAATCATAGAGAAGAAAGGTCTATTTCCATTTTTTTCTGAACTGTGAACAAATAAAATTCTTACTTTTGTTTTGAGGCTTTTCTTGTCATTGAGGATTTAAAATTTTTCCGTTTTGGTTATTTTCCACAATTTGTTGAGAAATTTTAGACTTTTTTTTATGTTCCAGTTGAACATGCACCACTTGACATAGCTTTTATTTTAGAGGCAGAGCCAAGCAAAGCTGAGTGAAGCAGCTAAAAAGCTACTATAGATATAAAAGAAAGTTTTGTGATAGCCACAGCATACTAGTTTCTAAGATTAGTCAGTAGCACAATTTGGACGACTTCAAACTTTAATGTAATAAAAATAATTTTTTATTGGAAGCTGAATTACATTTAAAAGAAATCGAACTCCAAGTTGATTTCTTAAGAAACAAACTGCACAAGAAAAAGAAGAACCCAGACGAACCAAAAAGCTCGAGATTGGACCTGTTATTGTAAATCAAAAATATATGAAAAACACTGAGAACAGCTGTAAATGCAGCATTGATGTTTTAACTCTGCATTTAAACTCTGATACACATTGTTACACATCAAGGAATGATTTAATAGAACTTGCTTACTCAAACATGGGATTTCATCAATTTTCCCCCAGACTGCAATTTTAAATCTTTAATTTTTTGACAAAAAAAAAAATTCTAGTGTGTCCCACAGACATTTTCGGGAGGGCAGTGCCCCCTGCCCCTTTTGTAGTACCGCTTGATGTGCCCAGTCCTTCTTTCTATAGTTCCTTATACACCCCTTTCTTTATGCACCTTTATGGATTGTCCTTCTGAAGTTTTAACACAACATAATCACAAAAACGAACATTCAAAAGTAAATATTCAGGCAAGCCCGAAACAGGATTTTCTTATTTTCCACCTGCAGTAAATTCTCGATTACCTGCAGAAGTGGGGTGCTCGGGCAGTGGCGCAGCCAGAAAATTTTTCTGAGAGGGGTTTTCAAAATCAAAAATTGTTGCTTTCTTTCCCATTCATTTACAATGCGTAATCAAGGGCGCCTATATAGGAGGGTGGGGGGCTTAAGCCCCCCCTTAGAAATGAGAACTTCCTTGCTTTTAGTGCTTTTTTCTTTGCAAAAATGCATAAAAATTTCTTTTCCAGTCATTAATGAATAATATGAGCCAATAATGAATAGGTTATAAAAAAAAATGTCAAATTTTAACATCTTTAATCTGTACTAAAATCGGTTTCCATGGGGAAAATATTCTGCTAAACCATGGGAAAAATTTTTGAGCCCTCCCTTAAAATTTTGCATATGGGTGCCCTTGTGCGTAATTATTCAATATCAAAGAATTTCTACAGATTAGTGATTATTCATTCTAAGTTAACTTCTTAAAAACAATTAATAATTCGTATTGATGTCACTATGAAACGAAGAAAGTGGGAAAAGCACAGAATATTTATTATTAGTTTTACTCTAATCTTATATTCATTTTTTGAGTGTTTTTCGCGAGATCACTTAAAAGCTCCTCCTCAAATACATTCATGTATTTTTGAATGTCAAATGCTAGCTAGTAACGGTTTCGGTCTTTCTATGAGAATTGGTTAAGAGCCTCAGAAAATCAGGTGCGGTAGGCTTCCTCTCACTAGATGTCCCTAAAAAGGAGTTGTGCAGAGATGGAAGTGCTGAGGGATCATGATACTCTGTAGAGGTTTATTGACACCATTTTAGCTATCTTATACCAGGGGGACGTGGGGTGCTTATCATGAAATACAACTTTTATATTTAAGAATTGAAAAGTAATTTCTGACTGCTTCCCGATTATTAAAAACAGTAAAATATTTTGTTGAAACCTATTCCGCTTGGAAAAACTCAAATACTCTGTTTTTTCCCTTGATCTTAATGGAGGAAATGAATGTGCTTGTGTTCTGGGAGGGGTTTTAACCCCAAAACCCCTCCCGTGGCTGCGCCACTGTGCTCGGGATAATAAAAATTGCAGATAAACTGCGAAAAGGCTAAAATGAGATACCATATACGGTAAAAATTGTCCCTTCCGCAAAAACCTAACTGTATTGATGCATAATACTTTCTTCAAGCAGTGAAAATATACAAGACAGCAAAAACATTTTGTATTTTTGCCCAACAGAACTTAACAGTGGTAAAGAACAAGTGTAGGTACAATGAAAAACGCACAATAAATCTCCACAGAGTATAAAATAAAGTTCTCAAAGAGCGACTGTGTGTTTGAACTCGTTAAAATCAAGAACTGCCCGGCCGATTTCGCTGAAATTTTCAGTTTGTTCCTTTAAGTCCTGAAAAGGTTTGCAGACCAGTTCCAAAAAAAAATTCGATGAATAGTTCTTTTTTAATTCCAATTTAGACCCAATTTTCTCATAAATTCCCGATAATAGGGGTGAAAAATTACTTGCACATATTAATATTAGGGCTCGACCGATGGCATTTTTTGGCCGATGGCGATTGTTGGTCGATAGTTCAAAGACCGCCGATGGCCGATTGTTTTCCTCCAAATGGCCGATTGCCGATGGCCTATGGCCGTTGCCGTTGGCCGATGGCCAAAAAAAGAAAATAGAAATTGATAAAATTGTCAGGGATTCAAAGGATCATTGATTCATTTCTCTTTACTTTCTTTTTTCGAATAAGGAATTGTAATCACAAAAAAAAAATTAAATTTTGACCTTAATTTCTATTGTACAATCACCCAATTTCTTCACAAGTTTTTTCAGCACATCTGTACATGCATATGTACCTAGGAACATGTAGATGATCGAAACATCCATTTTGAACGCCTCCTAAGTTATTTATCGCAATTGTCTTGTGATGTCTTCATGCGCCTAAACTACGTCATTCAAAAGCGTTATGAAATAGTAAGTTGAAAACTGATACGTACGTAGTATGATCTGAAAGTTAGAGGGTAAGTTGTATAAAACCGAACCCTGAATAGTTCACATTACCGAAGCACATCTATCTACAAAATAGTCACCTTGAACGACTATGCACTTCTGGCAACGTTCGTATAGCTTTTTAGAAACACTCGTGGAAGATATTTTTCGCAAACTCCTGTAAGGCCTCTTAAGCTGCTGCTTTAACTTCATTGTGGGGAAGAAGGCGACTTTCATGTTGAGGATGCACGGTTTGATTGGTCAATACTCTGATATGACAAACAAATAACGTAAAGTTTCCTCCGACTTAGCTCCGTGTGACTTTTACCTGTTATCAGCAAAAAAACTTTTGGATGGACGCCGCTTTCTTCTGTCAGGAGAAGATAAAGCTGCATCATAGAAGGTAGCAAAAAATAGGCTTCCAGGAGAGCTTCCAAAAGTTATATGAACACTGGCAGAAGTACATAGTCCCTCAAGGTAACCTTTTGAAGGTGGATGTGCTTCTGTAATGTGAACTATCCTGGGTAAAGTTTTTTACAGCTTGTCCCCGAACTTTTGGATCGTGCTGCATACAATCTGTATAAGGTGTAGTTATGCTTCTCCTTTTTTGACTGCTGTATGATGAAAGAGAAAGAACAACAGTCAAAAAAAAAAAAAAAAAAAAGAAAGAAAGAAAGAAAGAAAGAAAGAAAAAAGGAAGAAAAACAAAGTGACTGTTTAATAACCAATTGATTTTTCTTTTTAATTGAGCATATAACTAAGATTTCAGTAATATTGTAATGATGTATGGATTTAGGTACACTAAACATAATTAAAAAACATTAAATTATGTTGTTAAATCAGTCAAAAAAAAAAAGAATGAAACTATGAAACCATAAACAAATTACACAATTAAAGTGCAAAGATTGCACCTAGACTTTTTTAGTCATCAAATTAAACAAAAAGGTAACAGATAAATTACAATATTAAATCATAATAGGAATATTTTTATACTTATTTAAAATTTACGAATAAAAAATTTTGCATTTTTCAAAAAATTAAAACACAATGACATAAATTTTGCTGAAACAAAAAATACCCATGAAAAGAGCGAGGTTCTTAAAACGCAGCTACAACAAACAAACTCAATATTTACACCAAGTTAATAACTGAATACATATACTACTTGATCTGATGTTTGCACACATAATATTGAACAATTTGATTGTTTAATCTTTTATGAAGCTTTACAAACAAGTTCAAATTAAATTGTACAATTTAGCAATAATTTTCTAAAATTTAAAAAATTGCATAATAGAAAAACCTTGAAACTTTTCTATAAAAAACGAAAATAACTTCATTGATTTTATATAAATACATAAAAATAGTTACTTACAACAGAAAAAAAATCGATCGCTATTAATGATACAAAAAAAATGGCGCATTACAAAATGGGGGGGGGGGGGCACCCTCTTATTTTGCATTAACTCACACTTCGGTCCCAACCTCGGCGTAATATTTGTAATACAGAACCGCTAAAACCAACGCCTCGGAAGAGTTTCTGAATCTATTTCAGCACGTCTGAAGAAAAAAATTCAAAAGTCCCTTCGATTTCCGAATTATGTCACCATTCAAAACGTCTTTAATCAATTTCTTACATTAATGCTCTAAATTCTTTCTAAGCAATAGATAAAGCTAATTTTATGAATGGTGTTAGTTTTAAACAACTCAGAAGTATAACTAGAGTTTGATTTCAGAAATTGAGGAAGTGGGAGGAGGGGCACGCATGTGTTCTCGGAAATCCAAGAATTAGTCGTAAAAAAAAGAGTTCAAAATAATCATAAAGATTTAGCAGGAAAACCCTTTCAAAACTTGCACCCGAGTTTGTTTTGATGTGCAGTGGCGGATTCTAAATACAACAAATACGCGAGAGGCCCCTTAACCATAGAGACACAGCAGGAGTTACAAAAAAGCTTATGATAAATGTTTTACAATTTTTGTGATAGAGAAATAGGGCCCCAAAATGTATTTCGACGAGCCCCAAACTTGTAATTCCGCCGAAGCGATACAGAAAAGACTGCATTACTGTGATTTATATTACAAATATCGAAAAATTAAAAATCACCGTCGGCTCAAGAGGAATCTAACAAAATGACACAAAAACCAGTTTCGCCATCTGATATTTGTTTCCATGGTCTTTCGTCTCCAATTCAGCAATATATCACCAAATGATCGTCAGTCTGAGACGCTATATTAGTTTTGCATTGAAATAAGTAATTAATAGCCACAAAAAATGAGTAAACAGGCTTTTTATAACACCGGATCGAAAACAAAAACGGAAGTGCACAACTGGAACGTACGCACACCCCACATGCAAAAACTTATCCTTCTACAGTTTACCATTTTGGAGTTATTACTTATGAGAGATACATACGTACATCCAGCAGCAAGAAACAACGCAATAATTAACTTGTTTGGTACCTGAATGCAGTATTAAAAACTCTTTCATGGGTGACTAAAATAGAAATTCA
Source organism: Uloborus diversus (assembly GCF_026930045.1). NCBI lineage: Eukaryota > Metazoa > Arthropoda > Arachnida > Araneae > Uloboridae > Uloborus > Uloborus diversus. The sequence continues at coordinate 13,165,384 of NC_072739.1, forward strand.
TACTGAAATTCAAGTAAGCAATTTTATATGAAAACAACCTTTACTTTGTATTAAAAGGTAAAACATCAAAGGTCCTTTTTTTTTTTCAAAAACATCGGCCAATTCCATCGGCTTTTTGATGTTTTTAAGGCCGATGGGCCGATGTTTCCTGCAATTTAGCATCGGCCGCCGATACCAATGCCGATGGCTAAATTGTTGAACCATCGGCGCCGATGCATCGGTCGAGTCCTAATTAATATATATTGTTGGAAAGAGTAGAATTTTTCGCATTCTATGCAATTTGTTTCAATGATCTAACTTAATTATGATGGGAGCTATTTGCATTTTTTTTGGTTGAATTTGTTTAGGCTTAGCTGAAATTTAGGCATTACTTTCTTCATTAAACCTCTCAATAAAATGAAGGGATTCTCCCATAGGTTTTTTTTTTTTACACCATTGGAAAGAGCTGCTTTTTTAACTCCAGATCTAACTCGGCCTATGGTTGAAAGTTTGACCTTCTATCGCCATTAAAAAACAGTTACAAGTGAATTAAATGAAGTTCAAAAATCTGTTCTCTATACAAGCTTTTAAATATTTTATTTTCCGTTTCCATGGTAACGCTTTTTGAAAACATTGTTTATTTCCAACTTTCTCATTTTCAGTTCTTAAACTTATTTTGCTTTGTGTTTCCATGGTTATGCTTTTTAAATTCCTCTGTCGCATTTTAATTTCTTAAAAGTATTTTAATATCTGTCATCATTGTTTGGAGGGGAAATTTGGCATGATGGTTTTTTTTTTCTTTTATTTTAGCCTGATTGCTGTATATACGTCACTTGACACAATTTTTATTTTCAAAGTAGACTGGGCAAAGCGGGGCAACGCAGCTAGTATATAAATAAAAACAAGACATTATTTAGAATTTTTTGATGAAAGAAACAGCCATTGGTGTTTGCTTTTTACTGCGAAAATACATGTTCCTGAACATTAAATGACTCGCGGAAAATCAGGAGTTTACTGTTATTTAATTTGAATAATAAAATGAATTTTCCAAGTTTTTAGCAGTTTTTTTTTTTTTACAAAACTAGAAAAGCTTTTTATTGATTGCTTAAAAGAACTAAGTCCTATTGAAAAATACCAGGATTTAATAACAATGCATATAGTGTACAAAAAACAAAAAAGCACCCTAATACAATATTTTGATTAAAAAGTGCCCCCTAAAAGTATCCTCTCATCTGGACGCCTCCTCCCCACTTTTTAGGCCAGGGGGGAAATGCTCAAATTTTTAACAAGAAAACACGCCAGCCTTTCTTTCACCATTAGAAATTTACTTCTGACGTTTCTTTAAAGAAACTAAAAACTTCCCTGGGTGGTTGTTAGGAATTGAAAAACCAGTACCTGGGCACTCGGGAGGTTCGCAGTTCTGGAATGTAACTCTTTCAATTTTGTTTCCAACTCCTGGCACATTGCATTGACCTGAAAGAGATTGGTACTCCATCAGGAGAGGAAAAAATACACTACAGAATAATTGCTTTATTCAAGCAGTCACAGCCCGCAGAATAACACACAACAAACAGCATTCTACATTTTCCAGAAATGTAGCTTCACTCTGGACGAGATAAGTGGCAGCAACAGGTTGCATTTCTCTAGTGAAGCCTGAAGCCCAAACACTATCTACAGGTTTTCGTAAATTGTAGCTTCTAATATATGTAGGTCAGTCAGAAAGTTAGTTGCATTTCTTCGTAAATCTGTTCCGTCTAAGACAATTTTAATGAAATTCTTTGGCAACACTTCATACATGTACCTCTATCTTGCGACGTAGCGGCTTCCCCAAGACAAGTTCAGTTTTTCTGATTATCAGTCGCAAACATGTCTCGACAGCTGCAGGTAGCGTCCAAATTGGAAATGCGTGAAGTGATTCAATTTTGAGGACAAAAAGGTGGAACTGCACAGAAATTTATGTGCAGTAGCATGAAGTGTATGGTGAAAATGCAATGTCATGTCAAGCTATCATGAAATGGTGCAACATGTTTGAGAATGGACGCACAGATATTGACGACATTGAGCGCGAGGGAAGACCAAGTTTAGGTGGGAAGGGTGGAATCACCTTCCCAAGCCACCTTAACCTGACTTTGATGTTTTTGGTCCCATAAAACAAGAACTTTAAAGCGATGGTGCCATTCGGATGAAATAGTGAAAACTGCAACCCAACAATGGTTATCAGACACTGGACGGGATTCCTTTGCAGAAGGCATCGAAAAACTTGTTCCACGCCTCGACAAGTGCTTAAATAACGCAGGTGGTTATGTTGAAAAAGTAGATTTTGAATGGAACTTTAAGATAACAATAAAATTACAAATGGAAGATTCACTCATACTTATTTTCGTGCTACCGTCGACGATTTGTAGTTATTCAAGCTTATCGAAAATCTTAACCTTTTTCTTTTTTTTTGTCAGAAAATTTCTTTTTCTTCCCATCTTCACAAACATGGATGAAACAGCACACTAATTATTTTCATCAACTTTAGTATTTGGAATGAAAAAAAGAAAACTAAACGAAAGATGCTGAGCGGTTATTTGATGCTCTAACAACGCAATGCGTAGACAAGTTTGGTGTGGAAACTTTTGCGGTCAGTGATGTTAAAGGGATGTCATAACATTCACGAAATCAATATTTAGTAGTCAATAAAAGAAGCCGATACTTCCTTCCAAAAACATTCATGTTGTGGACAAGGAATTTGCGTCAGCTTTAAAATTCGTTACTGGTGAAAAATTCGCATTATAGCCATTTCCCGTAAGTTGAATCGCATTGTAGCGGGAGTCGACAGTATTGTACAATTTCAAGCCTTTTTCTGTTTTCTTGAGAAGTGCAACTAACTTTCTGACTGACCTTCATACACTTAAATTCAAGCCAAAAAAATTTGACATTTGGCAATGAGTGCCCAAATCTTAAACAAAACAAAGGAATGTGAACAGTCAAGATAGTGAAATTTGCAGCAAATACAATGTGAAGCAGCTTTGAAAAGATTTTTTTACCGCTTGCAATGCAACAGTGATTCCTTTTACTCAAAATTAAAATCTCAAAATTAGGCGTTATTTAAACTACGTCTTTCAATACTTCCAAAGAAATCCAGTGGAATCAAGTTAAATGATTGCAGAGGTCAAAAGGGCAAAGTATGTGTTTTCCTCAACCACTGCATTGTTCCAAAAACACTAATCTATTGCCTCGGGCAAATGATTACAGAAAAATTTTCTTTTAACAGCAAACTGCATTCCATTTCGTTAATATTTCTGTAATTAATGTTTAGAATAAAAGTGTTACTTTTCAGAATGCATGAGGATTTTTTTTTATATAAACTAAATGTCAGCTTCGGAAAAGTTTATCCTTACTAATATTATAAATGCGAAAGTGATTTCGTTTGTATCTTTGTTCGTAATTCTTTCAAACCTTAACTACTCAACTAATTAACATAAAATTTTGTATACACATCGTAAGAGGTGCAGAATAGAATTTAGGTACTTTTCATCCAAAAAAAAATATTCCGAGATTTTTATTAAAATTTAATAGAAAATCATTAATATAGGAGTATCTCATCAAAAAAAAAAAAAAAAAGTCATGCTTGTGTGATTTTTGCAGAATTTTAAAGCCCTTAAAAAGTTGCAGAATATGAACTTTACGCAAAGTTTAAGGGATAACTAGAACACTCCTTAATTCTTCATTTTATATTGATTTCATATTCTACAACGAGGCTTTCATTCATTTTTAAAGCAGTACCTGCGGTTTCTGTTCGCAGAATTAAAATTAAATAGTATTGAATTTCTGATTCCTAGCAGATTTTCGAGAAGAAAAGTAATAAAACAGAAACATGAATTTAAAAAAAAAGAGAGAGAGAGATATCATTTTAAATACAGTATTGACTGCTTTGTAACTATAGTTATTTGTAGAAAAATGAGGGAAAATTATTTTTATATAATTCAAAAAGCATATTAGATTCAGTTTTCATGTTTCTTTTTCTTTTCTTTTAAATTTTTAAATATTGACTGCGCTTTCTGCAAGTTAATAACGAATGGAAATTAGAGAAAGTAGTTCTCTCTCAAATTTTACTTTGATTACTCTTTTTTCCTGATTGATATATTATTGATTTTGCTGGAAAATATGAATGTGACTTATCCTCAAGCAAACATTAAATTGAAAAAAATTCTCAATAAAATTGACCAGGAAATAAAAGTTTGCAAACTTCCATTATTGCTTTTCTCAACAGTACGTTTTAAATTAGCAATAATCTGTGCTGCAATACAGAACATCCTATGCTGCACTTTGAGAAGAATTGAGAAGTTGTGAAAATCGACCAATGATCGGGAAAAGCCGAACTGTCTGAGTCTGTGCAGGTTAAGATGTAACGTTAAATGCGGATAAGTTTTTAAATTTAATAGCAAAGAAGCAAACTGAAAATTTTAAGTTTTCTCAAGTCCTTTAACACACTTTTTTAAAGTTCTGAGCTCATGATATACGATCTTAATGTTAAGTGGATTCTGATTTCATAACAGTTTCACTGTGAAACTCGGGTTACCAGGCCACTTTGAGATGCTTCGACAGGGTAAAAATTTTCTTTACATTTGAAATATCCTCAAATAAAATGATGAAAGCATCCGGTGAAATTTATTGTAAGAATTTCTGCCATGTGATAAGTGCAGTGGTGCCTCCATAGGATATACTCCCATATATGCTGTATACTCTGAAACATTTTTTAGACATATAGCGTTACCCTCAAGCTTCAAACATTTTCATATTATGACATACTATGTACAGGATCGGATACACATAGCTTACGCTTGACGAGCACGACTGGTAGCAACCGATTGGTTAATCACGTGACAACAATGACGTCAGTGGTTACTAATCGGTTGTTCATGAACCAATGTTACATTGAACGCTTTCGGTTGATTACCGGTTACTTATGCAGAAATGGCGCAGACGAATAACACACAGGTGAAAAATACTTATAATTGGTCTAAAATGTCACATAGCTCAACAACCAATAAACCAGCTTAAGTTGTGGTTGACCAGTAGATCAACCCGTGAGGCTCATAGAGTGACATTGGATGCAACCAGTTAACTGGTAGCTCTCAAGAATGCTGCGGTTAGCTACCGGTTAGTCACCGGTCGACCTCGTCGAGTGTAACCATATTGTGTATAACTGATTACTGGGAGTATACCCTCAGAAAAATTGATGGGAACATCGCTGGATAAGGGACTTCTGTTATTAGAGCCCATGTATGCCAACTCAAGAATGGCAAAAGGTTCTGAAAGCGACAGATTTTTATCTTTGACAGGAGAGACATTAGAAAGGGATGCACAGCAGATAGATTTTAAAACTAAACTAGGGAACTAGGGAAGTAGCAGGAGGAAAGAAATACCACAGTTACCTTCAACTATGGCTGCATGTCGCAAGCTTCTCCCATGAGAGAAAGAGATAAGATTGAGCCCCTTATTAGATTGACAAGAACACCCTTGAATTACAGCAAAAATTCAGAAAGGTGAGGAGTCTAATCAGGTTGCAGCCTAAAAGTGAAAAATGCTTGGACGAGTTTCTTTCCCTACGGGAAACTTTTTTTCCTCTTACAATTCCACTTCGAAGAAAGTATCATTCTTTAAATTGTTATTCGAAAAGTAAGCAATCATCAGCATTTATTGGAAAGTATGTCGTAGATAAGTTTTAAAAAGTGAAGTATTTTTTCCCTCAAGATTTTAGTTGGTGAATTATTAATTAAATTTAATTAATAACATCTATTTGCAGGATATCTGCTACAATTTGAAATCCGTGATTTCTGCTTGTAACCAGGGCTGTCCGAACAGGGGAGCGAGCGGGCGATTGCCCCAAGATATGAAGGGGAGGGGGGCCTTAAACCAAGCCTTTTCTGCATTTCCAATTTTTTAGTAGGTTTTTAAAAATATTTTTAAAATCTAACACTTGGATTTCAGATTACGTGTGTCCCTTGCATAAAACGGTTAATTCGTACTGTGCTATATTGAAACTGTATTATGCGAGACTTATATTTACTCATTTAAATTACTGTTTCAATTATTTTTATGTATTACGTAAAATAACTCAGGGCAACGTTTAACGTGTTGTATCGAAACCCTGTTTCATGTTAGCTCAAAACTATGTTGTACGAAAGTTAATGTAAATCAAAATAATGGGTACCATGTTATTTCAAAATCAAGTCTTAAGATATAAAGTTTGATGACAACTGAAATTTTGTTTCAATAAAACTTACAGAACATTCTATTAACTTTCATGAAAACATATATACATAAAAATTAAAAATAAGGAAAAATAAGAAAAGGAAAAAAAAATATTTTCCAACTTCATTTACAAAGAACAAAATGCATACAATCAAAAAGGAAAACAGAATTTCTGCATCAATCAAGTTTGTTGGAGAAAAAACAATGAAAAAATAAAATAAATAGAATTGCTACATTGTTTTTACTTATCACTTGACCAATTTCAGTTTTTTAAAATCGGAATAACTCAAAACCGTTTAATGTTAAATTCACTTTTACACCACGTAATATTGAATTCATATTATGAAAATCGCAATCAATTTCATGAAGCAATAGCTTCATATTTTTGTTAGATTCTTTCGATAGCATGGCATTTCCACTTGCTGAAAGACAACTTCAACTGTGATCTTGCATGAAACTAAAATATGAAAGGCCTAGCGCCATTTATTCAAGGTCGAAAATATAAAACTTATCAAAATGAATTGGGTTTCTACTCTCTCATTACATGCTGTGACTGAAATGAGTAAAAAGGATATGTGTCTATGGACCAAATGCATCAAAAGCATAAATGTAGTAAACTTTTAACTACTTCTAGATAGCCTATATAATCCAAAACGTATAAATGAAATTTCTGAAAATTGGAGGGTAATAGAAAATTTTTGCAAACATTCATTTTCAGCACCTTGAAATCTGTAAGTGTTGGAAATTTTCCAACATAGTAGAGTTACAGCTTCGTCATTAAAAAAAAACATCAAGCACTTATGCAACAGTAACATATTTATTAAAAACAAGAACAGCTTGAATAAAAGACAGCGTACTAGCAATTCAGAATCTCAACACCAAACAAAACACAGAAATGGCTCTTCTTATATGAAACTAATTTGCATACATAAGACAATAATGTTCTTCTTCTTGAAGATTTTAAACAATGTCCGAAATTAAAATATACCAACAATAAGAAACACCCAAAGTAAATTGAGGAACAGAATATTTGTTCACATTGGTTTTTCAATGTAATTGTTGCAAAGTAGGAATAGTGTAGGTGCTATACATGAAAAAAATTAGTTTTAAATTTAATACTTTGTTACCAAGGAATTTTTTCTTTTACTTTTTTTTATATGAAGGGTTAAAAAAAATGCTAAACACAAAATTATTCATGCCCAAACGATATATATATATAGACTGAGATAGTAAAGAAAACCTAAACAGTTTTACAGAAACCGATGCAACCAGATTTCAAAATACATATAAAATCGGAACTGACATGTAAAAGCATAAGAAGCAGCTACGATGCAAAAGTTTTACACTTAATCTATAAAATTTTCCCAAGTCTGTATGCTCTAAAATCCAAAATCCATGACCAATTGTCAGTTCCCATAATTTTTGGCATTTTTTGCTGAAAATCATGACTTTCCATGACCCTTTTTAACCGTGGTCAAAATCCATGATTTTCCGTAATTTTCCCTGGATTTCCATGTACCCGGATACCCTGTCTTTCTTAACTAATTTATTAAATATGTTATTTAATTATAAAGTATTGAAAATTTATGTAGTTTAATTATATCGGTTAAAATAACAGTAGAGGTGTGATTTTGGGGCTGCACAACGTATATGGGCATCCCTCCTACTACAGAGTACTTGCACAACAAAGTATTGACATTACACGGTACAAAAGTTGCGATTATTACAACATGGTTTCAATACAGCAAAGTATAGAACTAAGCATGTTATAGGAAAGACACCCAAATAATGGAACCTGTTCAGTGTTCATTTTCCTCAGATGTGAAACCTTGGTAAGCTCACCCTTCCAAGAAGATGTGAATGTAGCAATTTAATGTGAGAACAGACATACCTCTTGCAGAGTCGATCTCAGTTCTGCGATCTCTTGTGTCATCTCTTCCGAAATAGTCTCCTCACGAAGCAACTGCTCTCTTAGCTCCGCCTGAGGATATGAAAGAATAATAAGATTTATGCAACTTTTTGGCATGAGGGCACACAGTTTTATCATACACAGGCAGAGATGGAGGCAAATTTTTTCTCAAAATGTCTATTTCCACTAGGAAAAATTGAAAATTGTAATTTTTTTATACAAAATTATGTATTCCAAAGATTGACAAAATATATATTCTAATGCTCTCTTCTTGTTTAAATAGCTTTTTCCACAAGAACATCTCAATTAGTGTTCTGTGAAAATAAAATTGCAACCATCTGATCTATGCAGGGTTGGCAAGGTTTTCGACACTACGGTAAAACCACTGCTTTTTACCATCCTGTCCAAAGCACTGGGTCCAAAACGAAATTTTTTGAGATATTGTACTTTGTGAGAAAATATCCAAAACATAACAAAATGTGTGAATAAATAGGTATATAACTTATTTATACAGCTGATTTTAATCTAGTTACGTAGAAATTAAATTCTTCATTAAAAGTTTCAATTTGTATGCATAAGTTTTTTTTTCTATAAACCAAATTTCTCGACATTTAGCACTTGCACAAGTCATACTTTGCAACAATTACATTGAAAAACAAATATGAACGAATTTTCTGTTCCTCAATGTACTTTGGGTGTTTCTTATAGATTTCAAGGTGCTGGAAAAGAATATGTTTGCAAAAATTTTCCATCACCCTCTAATTTTAAGAAATTTCATTTATACATTTTGGATTATATAGGCTATCTAAAAGTAGTTATAAGTTTACTACATTTATGTTTTTGATGCATTTGGTCCATAGACACGCATCTTTTTTACTCAGTACAGTCACAGCATGTAACAAGAGAGTAGAAACTCAATTCATTTTGATAAGTTTTATATTTGCAACCATGAATAGATGGCGCTAGGTGTTTCATATTATTTTAGTTTCATGGAAGATCACACTTGAAGTTGTTTTTCGGCAAGCGGAAATGGCGTGCCACCGAAAGAATCTTTAAAAAATATGAAGATATTGAATCATGAAATTGACTACTCACATCACATTTGGAGCATGTGTACTATTTCTAAAGTAATTGCCATTCTCGTGGTCTGCAATTCGATTATACACAAAACTGCTCTGTGAAAGTGGGACAACAGGTCAAAACATGAACAATACACTAAAAAGAAATAGTCAGAGTGAAAACAATATATTGCAGGTGGAAAAAAAAAAGAATCAAAGTGTTCCTCTAGTTGATTTGAAAAAAAAAAAGAAAAAAAAATCCCACCTTATATAAAGTTGTGAAAAAATTTTTTTATTACAATCCATAATAAAGGGTAAATTTTCCCCCTGAAATTATGGGAGCTGTGAGCAACAAGCATGGGAAGTGCTTCCACTGGGATATTTCTACAATTGAAGTGCAATATCAAGGACAATTCAATCCTAATATGATAAAGATTACTGTTGGAATCTTATTTTGAGAAGTTTGTGATAGGGCCTATAGAGAATATCCGCAGTTAAGGCATTTACAGTATGAAATTTAAGGATTTTTTTGCGAATATTATTATTTTTTCTTAAAAAATTTTAATTCTTGTACAACTTTTTAAATAATATCTATTTTTTTTGTGTTTTGTGCAAGTTTTATGCTTTAAAATTGTTTATATAAAATGGTTAACTCACAAAAATATTGTACGTATGTGTTGTATGTAAATATCATTAAATTGAGATTTTAACAGGGATTAGATTTTTTAGGCTTTTGCCGGAATTCCAGCATTTTTCTGTTGGCTTTTAAAACTTTTCCTCCTTTTCTTGCCTCGTTCAGGCCTTATATTTCTCAAAAATCGGGAGAAAAAAAAGGATTTTTTAAACATTTTTGGTCTTTGATTTCTTATTCTTTTAATTTTTTTCCCTCTTGAATCTTCATCCTCTGCAATACCTGCCAAAAATGTATGTTTTGGATTCATGTCCATGACGTCAAACACGTGCTGCGCAGAAATTTGCATGCCTCGTTTGAGATTTCAATCTTTTTGCATCCTGCAAGTACTTTATTTTTAATGGTGATGTGGTATTTTACTAAATTCTACCTTATATCTGTTTATTTTATTCATTATTTCAATAATATTTTTATTTTTTTCATTTATTTTAGAAAAAATTCAAAAGTCAATCAAAAAATGTGGCTTAGCACCCACAGTCTTGTATTTTATTGAAACTTAGCAAGGTTACTTTTTTTGTGTATTTAAGAAAGTGTAAAAAATATTTATGGTGAATCTCAAATGGTTTAGGTTTTACAGACTGTCAAAGGTTTTGAGATTTCAGGATTAAATGAGGCAGCTGCAAGTTGTTCTTTTGATTCCGAAATCGTATTAGGAAGTTTTTAAAACGAATTTTGGGTTCCAATGCAAGGAAAAAATAACCAATCGTTCACATACATATGTATTTATTTATTTTCATTTCTTAGTATTAAAAGTATGTCCACTTAAAGAAATTTTAGATTTCTGTTGTAAATTTTTACTTTACAAACAGACCTTATTTTAAAATTTATGTTCTCCTTTCGTTTAACACAATAAACTCAAATGTTTTTAATTTAAAAAAAAATGTGTTTGTCTTTAAAAAATATGAAAAGTTAATATAGCACAGTATAGAATTAACCATGTTATAGGCAAAACACCTGTATAATGGAACCTGTTCATTGTTCATTTTCCTCAGATGTGAAATCTTGGTAAGCTCATCCTTCCAAAAAAAATGTGAACATAGCAATTGAATGTCCAAACAGACATACCTCTTGCAGAGTCGATCTCAGTTCTGCAATCTCTTGTGCCATCTCTTCTGAAATAGTCTCCTGGCGAAGCAACTCCTCTCTTAGCTCGGCCTGAGGAAACGAAAGAATAATAAGATTTATGCAATTTTATGCATGAGTACACACATTTTTATCATACACAGGCAGAGATGGAGGCTTATTTTTCTTCTCAAGATGTCTATTTCCTCTAGGAAAAATTGAAAACTAATTTTTTTATACAAAATTATGTATTCCAGAAATTGACAGTACATATTCCAACTAGCTGCGTCTCCCGGCTTTGCACGGTCCACCTCAAAAATAAAAGTTATGTCAAGTGACGCGAGTTCAACACTCAGGCTTGAACCAAAAAAAAAAAGTCAGTGAAATTTTGCTGCAGATTGCGGAAAAAACCCCCCAAAAGTAAACATTTTAAATCCCCTGATTACAGGAAAAGCCTCAAAACAAAAACAAGAATTTTACCTGTTCATATTCGAGAAAAAAAATGGCAACAGATCTTTCATCTCTATGATTTTCTTCACCGCTATACATTTTAATAAAAGCAGTGTTGCAGAAAGTTGAGATGAAGCACTGAATAATAATTTGAATGGAGGAAAGCCTTTGAAAAATACGGATTTTATGTCGAAATCTAAGTGTCATAATTAATAGTTTTTAATTGATATCTCCGCTAATTATTATCGGAGGATTATGTTAAATAGTCAAACATGAAGACGAGAAGATTACAAATCCATCGATACCTGGTCCGATGGTCAGTTCACTGTCATTTGGGAGAAAAAGCTTGGACATACATAGATACATAGGTACATACACTCAGTTTTTACTTATATAAGATGCTCTTCCTGTTTAAACAGTTTTTTTTTTTTTGAAATGTTCAGTATCACACATGGAAACAGTAACTATGATAATGAAAGCTGTAGGATAATTTAATTTCCATGCACAACTAAGTATCATTTCCTCCTTTTCTCACTGAAATTGTAAATGTACAAATAGTAAAATTGTAAATGTAATATGGGTGATTCTCACCAAACTAGAAAATTGCCCATCAAGATATGATGGGCGAAAATTGTTTCTTTGAACATAGCCCTTACCTGTGTGGCGATATTTTGAAAGTTGAAAATTTAACCCTAACTCCAGCAGATTAACCCTAAACTCCAGTAGGTAGCGCTCATTGTTGACCAGTTTTTCGTTTCATCATTCTCCTAAAACAAGTCTTACCAGTAAAACAGTTAAGATACCGGATCCAGTTCAGCCTTGTCAAAATAAAGCATTTCCCTGCATAACAAACATCACCAAATTATCATGCTGTGGGGCGAGTTTCATTGCTGATGACGTCAAGAGCCTTACTCGATCATTCCCTATTAGAAAAATGAGAGCACGCCAAATTAATGCCCCAGGCCTGTATGTCTTTAGTTTACCAGCGTTTTTAAAATGACTTTAACAGGCATGCATAATATCACGTTTCGAGGTTATTTCGAAAGTTTTTACCCTAATTTCCCAGTAAAAGTCAGAGAAAGAAGTAAAACGCATGAAAGAAGGATTAATGCATCTTAAAAATATTGCAAAAAGCAAAACAAAAAGGCAAAAATAAATAAATATCTTAAAATTAAAAATCAGAAAGTAGGGTATTCAGATGGGGGGAAATGTTTGGCGGTCTGTCTGCCCCCCCCCCCTAATAACTTTCAAGTGAATAGTCCAATTTGAACAAAATTTTTTTGTTCGAAAGATCTTGGCGAGGACACCTCATTCCTACATTTCACTTTTTGATTTGAGCAATTTTTTGTTCAACTTTGAACAGTTCAAAAAAACTTAACATTAGCGTCTACCGGGAAATTCAAGGCAACCCCGAACTTAGAGACGAATTTGCTTCAAAACACTTTGTAAGAAAACGCTTTTGATGAAGAACATGTATGTAAAATATCTTTTTGATTTGAACAATTTTCCATTCAATTTTAAACAGTTCAAATCCCTTAACAACAGTGCCTTTGAGAAAACTGGAAGTCAAGATAGATTCTGAACTTAAAGGCGGATTTACTTCAAACAACTTTAGTTGGAAATAGCTCTTGATGAGCAACTCTCAACATCCGAGAGTTTTGGGGCACCTGACTCGGACTCCGACTCCACCACTTCGACTATGACTTCGTAGCTTTAGCGAAAATTTATACACGGAGACACACAAGCAGACATACCTCTTGCACAGCCGATCTCAGTTCCGTGAACTCTTGTGCCATCTTTTCCAAAATAGTCTCCTGGGGAACCAACTGCTCTCTGAGCTCGGCCTGAGGAAACGAAAGAACACTAAGATTAGTGATGTGGATCGGGTAAATACCCAGCGGGTAGGTAAATATTTTTTGGGTATTTACCCAAGGCCTGGGTAAATACCCCAAAACTGGGTATTTTACAAAAAAATGCAAAAAGTGAATTGGATTTTTTTTAAAATCTTAATATGAAATAATTGGTAAAACTGATACAAACATATGTATTACACAGTTTATAATATTTTTTATTGAAAGACTTGATGAAATTATGAAAGAAACGTATCGTGAAACAAGGAATCTTTCTTTTCAATGTCATAATTGGAGAAGTATAAGCAATTCAATGATGAACTTCAGAATTTCAAAATCACAATCTAGGTTAGTCATATCGAAAATGAAAAAAAAAAAGAAAAAGGAAGCATGAGAAATGTTTGGAAGAATAAGCTGAGAAGTTATTAAGACTGTGATGTTATTAAATTATTTTATTGGAAGTTTTCACATTAATAAGAAAAAAAATCAAAATATTGTTTTCTGTTGCCTTGCTCATTTGCTCCCCAGTACTTCATGATGAAGATTTATTCAAACTATTTTTAATACACGCAATTAGTGACGTAGGGTGGGAAGGTAAATATTTTTTGGGGTATTCATCCGAAAGCAGGCTAAATCCCCTAGTAATAGCGCATTTTGCAAAAAAAAAATTGGGAGGTATCAAAAAATGATGATTTTCTTTTTAAAACATAAATCGTAAAATGAAAGATTAAAAATATAAAAATTAATGTATTATATTTTTTTTTAATTAAAGGCTTAATGAAATCTTATTAAAAAAAAACTGTCAGAATTTAGAATGAACTATTCTAAAACTTAAATGGGATGTTTGCTTTTTTTTGTAACAAGTTAGGCTTTTCTTTTTTTATATAATAGCTTTTTATATCTGAAATTTGGCTATCAACATTGAGTAGGCATATCCAACACATTTAATGTGAATATCACATTAGATTGCTTAGTTGTTTCACACAATAATTCTTTAAATATCTAAAATATATAAAATATAATTCTTTAAATATGTTCTTAAAAAAATTGCATATCAAAATACAATTTTTGGGTAAAAATTTGTTGTTTTGTATATGGTTGGTTATATATACATAGTGGAATACATACAGAAAAGTATTTTAGTTGAATATAAAGTTTTGAAATAAATACCCAGGTAAATACCCATTTTGGGTATTTACCCAGGTATATACCCTGGGTATTTTACATCACTAACTAAGATTTATGCAATTTTAGGCATGAGTGCACACATTATTGTCACACACAGGCAGAGATGGAGGTAGTTGAGAAAAAAAAGCTTTTTCGCTTTTTTTTTCTCATTTTGTTTAAATTATTTACTCCCTCACTTATGGGTGACAATTTAAGGCTGTTATGTTATGGAATTAAAATTAAATTACTGCTGTTGTAAAATAAATGCTAATAAACAGATTTTTTTTTTTTTTTTTTTTTTTGTGTTTTACAAACAAAATAAATCTTAAAATTTACTACCATCATCATATATATTATGAGTTTTAACTGTATTAGTATCTCACAATGGTATTTTTGTACAACTTTAGTAGACCACGTGTTGATGAAGAATTAGTACTTATTAATTTTTATGTACACTCAAACCTGCTTTGGTGAGTTGGCTAGGGACTTTGATTTGACGCTCAAAAGTATTGGAGAAAGGAAAATTCTCTGAAACATCAACCAAGAGAACAAAAACAAAAAGGGAAAAAAAAGGAACTAGATGTCTTATGCATTGCTATTGAGTGTTTATTCAACTAAATTGCTGAATATTAAAAATACAAGCACTCGCATTATGTTTTATAAAAATTTTACTGTTTTCTGGCTAAAGTTTTCTAAAAAAAGAATTAAAAAATTAACAATTAACATTTTTTAAAATTAAGACTTTTAGAATTTAGATTATACTTTTAAGCTTTTGGCTAGTTTGTTGGCTAGCAATTTGAAAAACTTACTGCAGACTTTAAATTTGCAAAAAAAAAAAAAAAAAAAAAAAATCCATTTTACAAAAAAGGTGCTGGTTTTTAACCACCACCTCAAAATTTCTCAGAGTTTTGCATCTCTATACAGGGGCGATTATCGGAAAACCTAGCAATTTCAGGTCCTGGAAGAATGAAGAAGGAATTTCTTCACCCAGAGAGTTGTTTCTAATTTGTAATTGTGAGCAACGCTTTTTTCACCTTTTTTCAATTAATGTAAAAAAAAATAAATAAATAAAGTACAGTCGTCCCTCGCTACTTCCCGCTTTCACTATATTGTAGTTTTTTCTGTTTTTTTTTTTTTCAATTATAGCAATGAGCTTTTTGTATGTGTTTGTGTAAACTTTTTTTTTTACAAGAGAATTACAAATTATGTCTTTTAAGTAAGGTAAGCTATTCTTAGGGACTGCAGTTGTACTAGTTGAGGGAATGGAGGTTTAAAATCTCCAAAGAAAGTTTATCTCAATTTAACCTTAAACCCTAACTGCAAAGTATAAATCACTGTATTATTACTAGGGGATAAATACATCTCTAATAGTGTTCAACAATGTACTACTAGCTTTTTAAGCTGTATGCATAATACCTTTGATGAGGATGGAGGAAGAAAGGGGGCACATACGGTCAGTAACTGGAAATTAATTCATCATTGAACAAGTTGAAGTTCAGCTATTTTCATAGGTTAGTAGTAGTGTGTAAGAACTGCATGTGCATGTGTGTAAATTATTTCCCAATAATTAATGTCATATTGATTTGGTCTAATATATCTCATTTTCTCATATTTTGTGCAATATATTAAGTAATACAAATGCAATATTGGATAAGGGTGCTGTTTCATGTCTAGAGGGCTATAACTATGTTAAAACCTATTTAAATTATTGTCAGTAAGTTTTATGCCCTCTAATTAGGAAAATATTCGGTTTATAAATATAGAATCCTACTTTGTGGAAATTCAGTTATCATGGTGAAGTCTGAAACGAATTAACCGCGATAAACGAGGGTTAACTGTAGCTCACATATTTTTAGGAAATTTTTTAATTAACAGAATATTACTCTCCTGGCACATTCAAATCTTTTTCAGATGTGCTTAAAATATTTTAAAATTTTATATCCATATTATTACACAAATTCAATGAGTGTTAGTCAATTCTGCATGCTTAAAAGAATAATATAACATTAATTTTACTAAATAATTACTCAAGGTGCACCATTCTAAAGTTAGTTCCAAGGTTTTCATGTTATTCTTCTGGCCTAGGAAGGCTGGAAATAATTATAAGCAAGATAGACACAGTTCGGAATTGGCTGTTTCGTTTATTCCCACCTCTTTGATGGATTTGTCAAATAATTTGTAGATCAGATTTGCACAGAGTGCCTATTATATTTTTGGTCCTACACAGTTTATTAGTCCCCAATGAAGATCAAAGGCCCTCTTAAAGCTATCCACCCCCTTGCTCATTACTACCATTTCCGGTAAACTGTTCCAAGTGTCCACGATCCTACTAAAGTAGTAATTTTTCCTAATTTCCAGGTTAGCCTGAGATTTGAGTAGCTTAAAACAATGACCCTTCGTCCTGCTTTCCGTGCAAAAATTTAATTCATTAACATCTTTCATTTTGATAAATTTTAAGAACTGAATTATATCCCCTCTGACTCTTTTGCACCAGGCTACACATATTTAGCATATTAAGTCTGGCATCATAATCATAATCTAAATCTGAAAGTATCATTACTAGTCTAGTTAATTTTATATCTTTCCTCAGATAAGGCGACCAAAACTGAACAGCATGCTCCAAATGAGATCTTACTAAACTCCTATATAAAGGCAAAAGAACCTTCTTGTATAACATTGGTTAACTGAATAAATTTAAGTTCTCTGCTGAGGTTCAGTTTAAGGGGCAGGGAGATGTGGAGAATATATAGTCGTGTGGAAAAGTCACTATGGGGCGAGTCAGGGATGATGCAACATCGTGTCAAAACGTCTACGCAATGTTTGGAGATATTTAAAGGAAAACTACAAATAATGTAACAGTGTAGATTGGGTCTTTGACAGCCGGTGGCTACTAATACATGAAACTTCGGTTGTCACAATTTTTGGCAGCTATAACAAGAGTCGTTGGCTATAATGTCATTTCTGTAAAAGAAATCAGGGGCAAAATATGTTATTTTACAAACTCTTTGAGAATTGAGCGAACAATTTTGATCAATACCTATGAACATATGTTTTTAACTTATATTTTTCTAAAAATTTACTACCAACACCAATGAATCCATAACAGATAACAATCGCAATTAAGTTGAAAAAATAAATGAGTTGCTGAAATAAAAAATAAACACATTTAAATCAGTAAAATGTGTAAAAATTATTTACCAACTTTTAAAATAATTGTAATATTTACAAGATGCAAAGATTCAGCGTGGGAAATAAGTATTTCATTTTGAGGAGCAGTAGTGCTCCTCAAATTCTATTATTGAGGAGCAGTTTTGTAAAATTGAGGAACAGTTTTACAACATTAGTTAAATTACTTTTCCATGAAAAAAAAATATTTTGTAATGATGAAACGTAATAGTAACTGTGCACTTAAAGTTTTGAGAACAATGCCTTTATTACTTAAAAAAAATCATCTATTATTATTATCAAGTACCTGTATCAACAAGTAATTTTGGGATTCACATAATATGAAACAAAGGTATGACAAACAAAAAATTCTAAGGAGAGATTTGTATCGTTCAAATATCAGAGTTTGAATTTGAAAAAAAAAAATCAACTGTTTTTTGCATCGCAAAATTTGCGATGCAATTTAAGGTACTGAATCGCGTTTCACACATTTTGAATCACAAATTTGTGATGCGATACCGCTTGTTTCCCACACTGCAAGGATTGATATTTTAAACTTAGATAATTAAATTTGTGTGAAATACTTACAAGTAAATTCTAACATCTGAAAGAAATTATCAAAAAAAAAGCATTAAAAGTTTAAGATACCAATAAGTATTGCAGATATGTGTTTGTTATTACAAGAAGCCTATCTCTTCAATGCAAAAAGATGTGAACTTATAGAAGCTAAGTCAAGTGTAAAAGGCACAAACTCACATCTTCTTGCAGCATTTAAAAATGCCGTTCCTTTTAACTCACCAAAGTTATGTGGCAGCAATTTGTTACTACTTTATAAACTTCGTTTTTTTTTTTTTTTTTTTTTTTTTTTTTTTTTTTTTTTTTTTTTTTTTTTTTTTTTTGTGGCTGATTATTGAAAAAAATTTGTTTATTATTATATTTTCCACCAAGAGCTAAAATAAAAAAATTTGCAATTCCTACATGTTTTGGAAAAAGTTCAGATCTATGTTCGCTAAATGATACTTCTACCAGAGTTTGTTTGAAAAAGTATTCCATAACTAACCATTCACACCTTCATTAGTAAGCCAGATTTGCTTCACACACACTGCTAATTTAAATGGTGTAAATGAATTAGAGATTAAAATGACAATGAGATTGTGAATTGGTGTCTATATCTGCGCTTGGGTTTGTAGTAGGCATAGGCATGCACAGGGCTTCAGAAATGGGGGTACCACTGTAATCAGTAGGTTTAAATTGCACTTCTAAAGGCTCCCATCCTTGCTTGCTTAAGGAACATTTTCAAATATTGTGAGTAAAAAATAATTATCTTAAATCTTATGAGGTAAGAAATTGTAGAATCTAAAAATGTAAAATTTTAGCCACTTTCGTATTAACTTTCATTTCTATGTGCTAATGGGGGTATCACGGTACCCCTGGTGACCCCCCTATTTTAGTAAGCCCCTGTGCACGCCCCTATTTTAGTAAGTGTGATATCGATATATCCACTTATAGAACAATTCTAAACCGGTTAAATGATGTGGATGTACATCGGTTTTTGGCGATGCATGGATTCATTGCCTAGACCGACTACCCATTGCGTCGAACAAAGCACCTTTAATATCCGCTCTTTTGATTGGGCACATTGATAAGGTGTTAGACTCTAAACCACAGGGTCCTGATTTCTATGCCTGCTGGTCCAAGACCCAGAGTTTACTAATGGTGCAAGAGTCAATCTGCCAAAATTTAAAGATTGCACAAGTACTTTAATTCAAAAGTATTTTTTAAATAACACTTTACATTCCACAGCAGTGTCACTGATATCTCTAAACTTAGGATTTTGAGGGACATAAAATATAATCACATAAAAATGTTCAAACTCACAGAGTCCATCTTTCCTCCAATCAATGTTCCACTTTTTCCAAGGGGTTCTTCCAAAGTCTGCTTTTCAAACGTACTTCTGAAAATAAAATCAAAAGATTCAACTTTCAAAAATAATTCCTTGCAAATAAAAAATCTTTAAATCTCCCAAAGATAAAAGCTGTAAAAATCAGCAATTACATACATTATCCGATTTAAATCATCTATCAATGTTTACCAAACAAGAACCTCCTGAAACTGTCTTTAGAGAGAGAATTCTCTCTTTCGCTCAATCACTGTGAATTCTTTCAAAACATTTTTGCTTAAGTCCCTAAAATTTAAACCTCATATACTCATAGTTGCAAGTTTAAAAAAAAAATCCACATTTGGTTTAGTATATAATTGGTTTAATAAATAGGAGCTGACCCGCCAGCCATTTTGATGCCAACGGCTACGCTTGCTAGTGCCGTCTGCTAACAAAACTCTTGCCGTTTTGAGGATATAAATCTAGAAAAATGGGCGATTCTGCTGCAATAAATTGCAACAATAGCTCCAATCACAAAATGAGAATGCTTAAATTCCCAAAAGATGAAGAAAAAAAAAGAAATCGTAAATAAACTGTCGTGGTGAAACTTTGATCCCGACGAGACATGGGCAACTTTGCATTGTAATTACTGTTTTTTTTATGGATACCTTCAGTGGTGCAGCGAGGGGGGGGGGGTGAAAACACCCCCCAGAGGTGTTGGTTTTAACATAAATGCAAATTCTAACAGAGTAGTTTATGCATATGAAAGGGCTGTTTTATTTAAAAAAAAAAAAAAAACTCCAGAAGGTACTTTTTATCAGAAAAACCTCACCAGAAGGTATTTTGAATCAAAAAATTCCCCTTTCTGAAGGTGATTTTGATCAAAAAGACCCTCCAGAAGGTCTTTTTGATTCAAAAAACCCCTCCAGAAGGTATTTCTGGCTGCTCTAGTGGATACCTTACCTGTTTGGATAGCATTGTTTTTGAAATGATTTCTTTTCTTTAACAAAATAATCGGTCTACATATTGAAACTTTTGATGTAGAAAACATTTAATTTCGAAATACGTAACAGGTTTGCCATAAATCTTGGCGTTGAAATGTCGTAGATCTTGTCGTCACTCAAATTTAAGTAATGATCGTACTTTTAAGTTTTTGCAAAAAATTTGTTTAAATGTCTGATTCCTGATAAATTTTAAAATGGGTTTAATTAGTCTTAATTTTCTGTGTTTTCATGTGCAAATATAGCTACATAATACAGAAAGTTTAAAGCACAGCTGCGTTGCATTATGACTCGTTTTATGGATTTATAAGGAAATTTTTAGTTGGAGAATTCTCTTCTAAAGTAAATAATTGACAGTTTGTATAGTAATTGCTCTTTCAGAATTAATTCTATTAAAAGTTACAATTTAAAAAACAGTACGAGCAAAAAAAAAAAAATGCACTTTTTAAAAATAACTCCTAAAAAATGGATTGAATCTTAAAATCAGGTATCTTTAAAAAAAATCTTTTCAAAAATAAAATTTAAAAAATTTATTTTTGAAATTTGTTCATACATTTTTATAGAAGAAATATTCATTTACTCATTCATTTTTACTTATAGCGTCTCATATAAATTCAAAATCAAATTTTTACGAAAATACATTTTTCTTTCCAAGTAATCCATCAAAACATAAAAACCAATTTTAATTTTTAAAAGAAAAACTTGTTTTTTCCAGTTATATCGATTTCAACCTTATACATACAAAAGTGACTGGTACTGTCAGCTTTGCTCTGTATAAAATTTGTGAAATCACAGATATCTTCATTTTCATGAAAATAAGTTATTTTACAATACTAAATTTTCTTATCAAAATGCAAACCTTCTGGCATCAAAATGGAGGAGGATAGGTCAGCCTGTCTTCTAAGCTCTAATCTCCGCTACAATGAAATCCAGTTACGACGATATCAAAGGGACCAAAAAAGAATTTTGTTGTGATGGAATATTCGTTGTGACAGAATTGAGAACAAGAAAAAGTCCTCTTATGAGGACAATCATTAGACATACACTCAGAAAAAATGTATCCTTACTGTATAAAAATGATATAGAAAATCAGTATATTTCAAACAGATTTTACTATTAAAAAAAGTAGCATTATATTTAGTGAAAAATAAAAATAAGAAATACGTATTTTTAAAACAAAAGTATATGCATGTCAAAAACAACTGCTGGGCATTTCCATGATAAGGTCAACCACATGATCAAATTTTCAAAATTAATATTTCTAAACAACTAAGGTATCATTTTAAAGGTAAAGAGTTGTATAGTTTGAAATGCCTCTCTAAAATTTGATGACTTCAGCCATAAATAAGTTACAGGAGATTAAACTAAGGTCAACATCTTGACTATTTCCAAATCATATTTGGCGACTCTCAAAAAAGTTCCATTAAAAAAAAAAAAAAAAAAAAAAAATGCATACCAATATTATGAATTGAGAAGAATAACCATTTAACAATACAATGAGTTGCTGGTGATGTAGCAAAAATGTGTCAAAATATAATTAATTTTGATTTGTAAAAGAATTCCTGTAGGGTACATTAAGTGTTTTACGTCCAACACCAAAATGTGCAATTAATAATGTTGAGCCAATAATTTTAAAGCTACATACATGTATTATTGATAAAGCAAGATTTTCAATCTAATTGATGTAACCTATTTTAATTTTGTAACAAGTGAATATTTTTTATTAAAATCTAGGCGTCGGAGTTTAAAAAAATTTTACGTCAGACACCATTTACATCCGCCACTGTTACACTCCTTTAAACAGCATATGTTTTCAACTGTGTTTCTCCAATTTTTGCCTTTAATTTCAAAGTTAAAGCAAAACATGCATACAAAACAACTTAGTAAATTGACTGTATATACAAACAGGGTTGAATGGGGTAAGTAGTATACTTTATGAGAACAGTTCGCGTACAGAAAGGTGTGTTGAATGAATGTAATACAATTGATTAAGATCAATTTGGAAAATTAGCCTAAACTATAAGAAATTTGAAAGACTAAATGACTGTGTCTATGTAAAGGTGGCAAAGGAAGAACCATTATCAACTTTAGTCCTACATAAATCTTAATGGTTTTCTTTGACATAAGTTTCCCAAATAACATATAACCGGCTTAAGCAGTTTTTGTAGCTGCACTATTAATTCCTACTAAATCATCATAGTTGTCTTATATTTTACTAATACAAATATTTCAACAGAGTTGCTTTTGATTTTCAAATCCTCACTTATAGGGGAATCACTTACCTCTTAATGTGGCGACCTCTTATAGCAAGATTTCACAGGGTAAGTGAGACCCCTCCTTTAAAACAGTTACTAATAATAAGTGACCCACTTCCCCCAACCAAACCTACTTTTGAATTTACTTCGTAAATTTTGCTTCAGTATATTTAACCTGTAATTTACATATTTATAACTGTAATCATTGCTCTGTATTTACATTTAAGAGCAATATTTTACATCCAACATGAACACTTTACGTCTGACACCAAGCTAATAATGTTTTTTAAATATTTTTTTCTTTATAATATCATTTGAAAACTACGTGAAATATGATTCAATCTAAAGTATACTTAAGAATTAAGTTGTTTTTAAAATGAAAATGTAAGCCAATTCAGACTTTTAATAATTTTTAAGTGAACCATCAATTTTACTATTTGTATGTTTATGTCCAACACCAACTCTTTAAATTTTTTTAATTCATATTTTAGGAATCTATTTTGAAAAACTAACATGATTTTTCATTCAGTGGGATGAAGTAAGTATCTTGTAAACAAATTTGATCATTTTGAATCAGTTTATATTTGGTAAATGGAATTAAAGCTGAGAAATCTTTCTTCATTTTTTATATTCAATACTATGGAATTGCCCAGCCCCCCCCCCCCCTCCCCACATTTAAGCCCGGAACTTCAACAAATTTCATTCAAAATCATATCAACTACAAGGGCATTGTTTTCCCAGAGGAGGAAAGAAAACAAAACAAATGAGGTTGAAATGTAAAAACGTATGTGCTGAACATTTATTCCTGTTTAAGTTGA
Source organism: Uloborus diversus (assembly GCF_026930045.1). NCBI lineage: Eukaryota > Metazoa > Arthropoda > Arachnida > Araneae > Uloboridae > Uloborus > Uloborus diversus. Next base: position 13,188,911 of record NC_072739.1, read on the forward strand.
AGTTAAATTAAAAAAAAAAAAAACTACTAATACCTATTTTGAAAAAATGAAATGTTTTCTTACTTGTACTACTGCCATTAAAGTAGGCTGTTGTTATTTATTGTAAAAACACATCTGATCAACTTAAGGATACTAATTTCAGCTTTAGAATTAAAAAAAAAAAAAAAAAACTACAGTGGAAGCCGGTTTTTTGAATTAACCGCATTAATGAATCAAATAGCCAAAAACCGAACAATCTGCAGCTTTATTGCATTAGCCGCTTAATGGAATCAAAATGTTTAGAAGAAACGTGTGATTCATGTAAGCGGTGGCTACTGTAATAAAATACCTTAAATGATTTAAAGTTATTCGTGGCATATGGTATGAGTATGAAAGTTGGGCAAATACATCAAGACATGTTAAATCATACTGTTTCCATAGTTTATTAATGAGAAAAGAGACGGTTCGTTACCGAAAGACAAAGCACTCACAGGAATTACACTATCAAATAATTGTGGCCGCAAACATCGATAATACTTTCCATGATTGATGCTCTTCATATTTCATTCCATCCTTATTACACGAGGCTCCAAACAGGTTCAATCAGAAAAAGGGTTCAGAGTTTGGACGAGCATAAGATACAAATGAATTAATGAATAAAAGTTGACTTTTTCAGATTAGTTGAGATAAATAATCATGAAACTCGTACCTTTGAAATTATTTCTTTCTTGGGCTATTTCTTTCTTCAGCTTGAGCTATGCTTTTGCTATTATGTGAACTCTGAAAAAAATTAATGCATGCGGCAACGTTACACAAGATACATTTATTTTACATTAGGGTTGGGGGATCGATCATAAACAAAATAGGTTAGAGATTTCCGCAGCGTATCTCTCCTCTTCGTCAGCATCAATCAGAGAGGATCGGACAGAGCAAAGTTGTGCTCGAATAGTTGAACGGTTATTCCAGCGATTGTTGTCATGTTTGACGAGCTCAACCGGTCGACCGATGATTAACCGCATCATATATCCAAATCCTAGAGCTTTCGCGAAGTGCTATTCACTGATTGGCTACCATGCTCAGTAACAAGCGATCTTCATTTAGCCAAAGATTCCTGCAACATGTCAATAATTACGCTTCCCCACCCACTGTGGACGGTATATATATATATATATATATATATATATATATATATATATATATATATATATATATATATATATATATATATATATATATATATATATATATATCAGGGGTGCAATCAAAGGGGGCACAGTGCCCGTGCCCCTCCCCCTCCAGAACGTTAATTTAAACAATTTTCAAAAATACTTTTTTACTTTCTTCTATATCTAATATATAGAAGAAAGTATTGGATTCGTGCAAATTTTCGAATTTCGAATTTTGACGGATTCGAACGTTTTGAGGTGTGCTGAGTCCATTTCGACCATTTTTGGAAAATGTCTGTCTGTCTGTGTGTGTGTATGTATGTGTGTGTGTGTATGTATGTGTGTCATGTCTGTGTGTGACCAGTTTTTTGTGGCCGCTGTACAACAAAAACTGCCGCATGAAAACGAACGAAATTTAGTACACATATGTGCCCCTATGTGAACTTGTGCCCATTAGTTTTTGGCGCGAATTCCTCCAAGGGGGGTGGAGCAATGGGACGTTTTTCGAGTTACGCGTGCTTGCTATTCCTCAGGAAGTTACTGGCGGAATCAAACAAAATTTGGTCCATATGTTGGTATTAACAGGAACAGGTGCTGATTCAATTTTGGTGTCAATAACTCAAACGGGGGTTGAGCTATAGAACGTTTTTTGTCGTCAATTGTGACTGCTGTATCTCAAGAAATAATGAACGGAATGAAAGAAAAATTTATCGGCAAGTAGCCCTTAGTGGGTATAAGAACTGATTTTATTTTTGTGTCAACAGCTAAAAAGGAGGTAGCGCAATCACCCGTTCTTTTTTTCCAATTTGAGTGCCCTATCTCAAGAAGTAATGCTACGTTCTGGTTGAAATTTGGAATATATGTGAATCCATATGTAAACAGGCTTTGGTTCTATTTTGACGCAAATCGCTCCAAGAGGTGTTGATTTTTTTTTTTTTTTTTGCGAATAAAAATATTTTTATTAATGCAACAATAAGAAAGATAAATCGTAATAGATTGTTGTCTGCGTATTTCTCGTGATTTTAATTGTATGGAAATGATAGGAAATATTCATAGACTAATAATAAGAATAGACCGAGCTATGGCAACCCTTTTGCTGCTCTTAAACCAAACCATGTGACTGGTGGATATCCTAGCAACAGCGGGCGTTGATCGAAGCAGACGATCAACGCGAGCGAGAAATAAAATAAATAGAATTGATGGAATACGGAAGAATGAGCTTTTATGAAATCCTATTTGTAAATTTGTTATTCTGAGTTGTAAATATTTTGTTAATATAGTGAGTTTTTCGTTTAGATGGTACTGTGCATTTTCTTTAGTCAATTTTTCAATAACTCTCTAAGCAATTAAAGATGCAAACGCCCAAAAAGAATCGGCAAACGGTAAGATTCTTACATACAATTTCAATTTAAGATACCGATTAGTATATTTTTGCGTTAACGTAAAACGTTTACGCCATTCCGTTCACGCCAACGCTGACGTAAGATTTCCAAATGAAATAAAAGTTACTGAAAACTGTGATCAAAAACTAATTACGAATGTCAAAATAATACATAACTAAAAGAAAAACAGTTCAATCTCTGCACCTGGAAAAAAAAAATTATAATGAAAACACATTACGTCATGAAATACATGTCGAGTGCCAAACTATAGATAATGTTGCCATCTAGCAACCATGCTGCCAAAGTTTTCGCCAAGCCTTTCCACTAGTCACGTGATGTATCCATGAACCAATTTTTTTCATCAGCAAGTCTGAGAAAGCTCGGTCTACTCTTATTATTAGTCTATGGACAGTGGTGGCGCTAGGAAATCCCCGACAGGGTGGCAAGTTTGCCCGACAGGGGGGCATAGCCAAATTTTAGTTTGCAAGATTCCCCCCCCCCCTCCAATTCAGGTAATAAAGAAACTAATCATTCTTTGCTTCTAAAAACACGAATTCCCTATAAAAATTAAAAGCAAAAAATAAAAATTTTAAAATAGATAAAATGAAATATGTAGGGAAAAAAATTAAATTTAAAATGAAAAACATAAAACTAGGCCTTTGTGAGCAGGGTCATCGCGAGATCAATAAACTAGAAGTGTCTGAGAATCAGAATTTAACGAAAAATCTGAATATGATGTAAAATCATTATAAATGTGTGCTCAACATAGTTTTATGCAGAGAAAAAAACTTAACAACAGGAATTTAGTTGTACGTGTAGAAATTAGGGGGGTCCGGGGGCTTTCCCCCGGAAAATTTTCGAAATTGTAGCTCTGAAAACGAAATTTTAGTCGATCTGTAACGGTATTTTATAGGGAGTATGAGAGTCGAGGTGCACTCCCGAAAAAGTTTCAAAATTAAAGTATCGAAAACGCAATTGTAGGGAATGTTTGGTAACGTTAGGGTGATGGGGTTAGTGACCGATTAAGATACTGAGGGTTCCCCCCCCCCCCCTCCTTCCGTAATCAAACCTTATAAACACACAAATTTGCGGGTGGAAACTCCAGGGCAAAAGGTTATAGTAGTGCTCATCCACTAGCTCAAAATATTTATTGGGGGGCAGAGAAACCCACATCTTAAGTAAACAGAAGAAGAGTAACTAATATTAAGTTAAAAAATTCAAAAGAAACTTGAGCCCGATGCCTAGCTTTATATTAAGATGAACTTCGCGAGTCAGAACACGTATAAAATTAAATTTATTTATATTTTCTTTTATTATATTATTTTTCCGAGATTACTTGGGAAAGCACGGAAAAGGCAAAACGATCACAACTACTAAGTTTTGTTAGCGCAAAAGTAGAATCAAGAGAAAAAATTGAAAATCTTGTGAAGAGCCTAGTTTGCTAAAACCAATTACAAGTATTTTATTTGATAACAAATAGAAACTGGAAACAGATAAAAATTTTGCGCTAAAAAAAATTAGAAAAGGTGCACATTTTTACGGTTTTTAACTAATTTCTATGGTAATAAAAGGTCTACATCGATTAGGCCTAGCTGGTGGTGGATGGAGCCGGCGAGCAGCCGGACTAATCAAATAAATAATCATGATAGTTTCATAGGGGCCGCAAACATATTTCATTCCTAGATTTTTAAAAATATCATCGTACAAATCACAGCTATTTGGAGGAAAATGTGTGGGCCGCCCAAGCATGTTTGAAATAGAAAATAAAAGTCAAAATGTAGGTGAGCGAGATTTTAATTATTGAAATGAATAGTCTCACCAGTAGTTTTAAGCAGGACTGCGGAGTCGGAAGAAAAATGACCGACTCCGACTTCGGGAAATTTAGAGCCTTCGACTCTAATTCCACAAGAACTGGCAGGGTTGCAGATTTTAAGGGAAAATGATCGACTCCGACTGTTGAATTTTTAAACCTTCGACTCCTGACTCCGACTTCTTTACCTCAAAATCAGTCCGACTTCAACTCCTCACCGTTGATTCTAAGTTTTTGAATATACAAAACGAAAGTATTGTGTGTGTGTGTGTGTTTTGCGTAATCCCCCCCCCCCCCAAAAAAAAAAAAAAAAAAAAAAACGAAACTTGATAATATGGTCGGTATCATGCTAAACTCAGTAACAAACGAAGGTGAAAAATCGCGAATCTCGTTTTTCAAATTGAATGGTTTGCCGTAGTACTTAAAAAGGGCTATTACTACAGTACACTCCCGATTATCCGCGGAATTGAGTGGCCAGGTACCGCGGATAACGAAAATCGTGGATAATCCGAAAAAGGTTTAAAACCAGAGGTAAAGAAGACAGAAATTATCTTTTGCTTGAAAATGATTGTATTATGACTAAAACGTGATACGTTTAAAAGAGATGCGGCATTAAAAATTATTTGTTTTTCAAGTTCTACAGAAGTAGAATAAACTAGAATTTAAATCATGAGTAGGAACTTTCCGTCGACCTAAAACACTCAACAGCTCAGAAGTGAAAACAGTGACCACAACAAAAAAGATCACCCCAAACCATTCTCAATCGGAACAGATGATAAGGAATTATACCAGACTTCCCTTAAAAACAGGTATCTTACGCTCCTTGATAAACTAGGGGTCTTCAGTAAACACATGTGTTTTCCCTTGAGGCACGTGTCAAAAGAGAAGTTGATGATAATGCATAACGACTTTCACGTTTTTTGAGAAGGAGCACTTGTCGTGGGAAAGGGAAAAAAATCTAGGACGAATTGATTTCAGATCCTTGTTTTTGAAGAACAAAAATTTTCTCCACAAAAATTTAATCTTTTTTCTTTTTCTTTTTCCAAGACTTTCGCGGATAATCCACCCCGCAATAATCCGCTCGTGGATAATCGAGAGTTTACTGTACATCAAACAATAAGATTTACACTTAATGTTACTTACAAAAATCAAAACATTGAAAATAACTGAACGCGTCTGGTGGACAAAAATATTGTTTTGGCTCTCCTGAAAAGAGCCAGTTTTCACATTCGGTAGTTCATCATGGTGCCGACGATATTACGCCAGAAACAAACTTATTAAGTATCAAAGTGATTAACATTAAGTGCACCAGTTTTCTCTTGTGTAAGGTTTTTCTTTTTTTTTTTTTAATTAACTATATACCTAACTTTTTTTTATTTTTCAAATCTTTTGAAGCTTTTATAATTCGAAAATGCATAACCATTAGTTTCGAACTTTTTATTGAGCATGCCAGTTGAAATCTGTCATACTTTGAAATTTTAAGTTTTAATTCACTTTCCAGACTAAGGGGGGGAAATGTAAATTCTAAGTCTTACCCCAACGTTTATCTACATGGACCCTTTTTGCAGATCTACGGAGTCGGAGGGAAAATGGCCGACTCCAACTCAGGGACGGATTTAGACTTAACGGGGCCCTAAGCTATTTTAGGTATGGAGCCCCTTTTGTAGTTTTAACAACGTTTCTCTCGGTGGTGTAAGAGGCATTTTTTAAAAACTTTTTTCTCCTTTACTCTGTCTGTCTCTTTCATCTGATACATATAGCAATATTTTTACTTTTTTGATCGTGCTTTAATATATATATATATATATATATATATATATATATATATATATATATATATATATATATATATATATATATATATATATATATATATATATATATATATATATATATATATATATATATATATATATATATATATATATATATATAATATATATATATATATATATATATTGGTGTACTTTTTTTGATTGAACTTCAGAGGGGAACAGTATCAAGAGAGTAACCCAAGACTCCGCTTTAAGTGCAGTATAGAATATCCCCAATTGTAGGGGATCGGGAAGTTTCTCCCTGGAGGAAATTTTGAAAAATAGATATAAAATTCTGCATTTTGAAGCCTTATAAGATGTAGTTGGAACTACAAAAATTACTACCTTCAAGACAGAAATAGGCAAACAAACTTTTTTAAGTTATAAACTCTTTCAAAAATTAAGATAATACACAGTAAAAATTGTTTTTGATTCGAAAAACCAATGACAGCAGTCGACAGAGAGAAACAGCGCAGGAAACGAAAAGACAACGCATTGCTTCTTGCTCACATTGGCTTTCGATACAATTAGTTTTTAATCACCCCTCCAACTCACCGACAAACAATTCAACTCCGGCTCCTTTATCAGTTCGACTCCAACTCTCACTCCGACCCCGCAATCACTGGCAGTGTTACAAGCATTGAGGGAAAATGACTCCGACTCCGACTCTTGGAATTTTCAACTTACAAATTCCGACTCAGACTCCTAACTCCTTGTCTCCAAAATCTGTCCGACTCCGACTGCGCAGCACTGCTTTTTTACACCATTTTAGTGCTTGAAAAAAAGCATATTTAAAAAAAATAGAACATAGCTTGCAAAAAAAAAAAAAAAAAAAAAAAAAACTTAAACAAGACTGAGTCTGGTATCAGTCTGTAAGTTGGTTTGATCGATCTCGAAGGAGCAATGTTGACTTTTGAACTGGACTTGGTCCGATCAAATGATTACAGCGGTCTGGGGTAAGCGCAGCTTTTTGAAGGTTTCACTTCAAGTTAGAAACTCGAGTTTCGACTACATGATAACATCTGAAAAAATTAAATTTGGATGCAAAATGTATGTTTTCAATTGCTTTTAACGCATGATTTATTTATTTAATTTTGCCTTTTCCAAAAGGTTCGCCCCTCCCCCTCCCCCAGACATTTTTCTCAGAAAGAACCCAAACCTGATGCATTACCCAACTCGACGTTTATTAATCCAATGATTGTTTAGTTGTGCCAAAAACCCGATGTTTAGTAAATCATTCTCATTTTCTTCTTCATTCCCAGCAAAACTATTATGCAGCCTGCAAACAAGATAAGTTTCTGAGAGAAATGTATTTAAAAACGTTAAACATCTATTTGCTTTTATTATATTAGTCCAAAGAATTTTTTTCCTGCGTTTAGCATTTGCCGACAAGACATCATTACACTAAAAAATTAAAACATTAAATCTGCTTTAGTACACTTCCTTGAATAAGGTAAAAGGATCGTTTACTCATCGATATGTTTCGTTGCAGAATAATCCAACAATAATCAAATAAATTGTAAATAACTATAGTAATAACTTACTTGTAACTTCTGATTGAAAATAAAAGATAATATTGCAGTTATTTACCCAGAGAAGTACTTTAAAACGCATCAATGAGTGCGTCTGCACACTTGACATGCTGATGAAGAGCTGTTTAGCGAATGTAATAGAAAAGCAAAAAATCTCCGAAGCATGTTTTTTTCGCCGATGACAACCTCCCCCCCCCCCTCCTCTCTTGTCTCCTTAGCTCGTCTCGTCCTGGCTATTGTCATTCGGTACGTATTTGTCTCGTAAACCCGATGACGACGCCTTAGGTCTGACCGGTAATCACCACTATCACCACTACATTCTGCAGGGACGGGGATGGTACTCTTTTAGTCTTAAGTGGTCACCCTGAGGCCAAAGCCAACTCATCGACACCCTGCTTCTACTTTTTTCTACTAATTTTTTTTTTTTTTTTTTTTGAGTTCATATATGAGAAAATTTTTATCATTTACGATAAACGCCAAATCAAACAGATTCCCCGAGGAAATACTAAATTTTCCCCGACGGGTGGGCAAGACGTTTCCGACAGGGGGGCAATTGCCCCCCCCCCTGCCCCTCCCCTTGGAGCCACGTCTGTCTATGGAAATATTATCTCAATGATTTAAAATTTTTAACTGTTGCCATCTTATGTTTGTTAACAAATAAAATATTTGTAATTCATTCAAGCAAGGCTTGAACTTTCAATTTTCGCTCTTTGCTTTGCTTTTGCAATAATTCAGACATTGGGTCAAGTTTTTGCATGTGTAATTTTGTTTTTGTTGGGAATATTGCTTCCTCGTCAAGCATGGGGAGGGATCAGAAAAAAAAAAAAGAAAAAGAAAAATATAGAAGAAAGTTTCGTGATGGCCACAACATACTAGTTTTTTATTCGAACGAAGATGAACGCGCTTTGAGATAACGAAGTGATTCCAAAGTAAGCAGGGACGACTAGAGCCACTAGCATTAGGGACGACGAGTGGTCATTTAAAACTTCCCCCTCTCTCCTCTTCGGCATTTATTTTTTCTGTAGTTAGGAAATCGTTTGAAACGTCAGTGCTTACAAGATCGTATCTTCTTCTGTGTGACAGTTGATGGTTAAACAGTAAATCTGAGAAGAAAAACTTCGGAAAACAAATTCACCACTACTTTCGTTTTTCTCGGAAACACTCCCGATTGACGACGGGTGAAAATGTTATGCTGCAAGGGGGGACTAAAAAAAATGCCTGCTTGGCCGATTCGTACTCGTGTTCATTGTAACTATAAATAATATAAGACGACATTTGTCCATGGGTGCCCATATGCAAAATTGTAACGGGGGGGCTCAGATATTTTACCACGGTTTAGCAGGATATTTTCCCGATGGAAACAGATTCCAGGACAGATTAGAGTCATTAAAATTTGACATTTTTAATTGCTTATTCATTAATGGCTGGATAACAAATGTTTTTTCCTTTTTGCAAAGAAAAAAGTACTAAAAGCAAGGATATTCTCATTTTTAAAGGGGCTCGAGCCCCCCCTTGCCCCCCTATATGGGCGCCCTTGCATTTGTCTGCTGTACTGGAAAATGTCGCCGCGGGCGTTTGTATTGGCCAATCCTCTCTCGTCCCCCCCCCCCCCCGATTACACAAACGACAGAACGATTCTCATTGAGTTTGAGTTTCATTTCAACTTTATGGTGCGTTTTCAACATTGCGCCGTCTCAAGTCCTATTTAATAAGCACAAAATGACGCAAGAACGCTTAAATGGCTTAGCACAGCTTTGTATCAACAAAGATATAGTTGTAAAACCAGATGAAGTTATTGAAGAACTAACCAAGAAACAACGACGGTTTAACTTTGTATTGTAGACAAAAAGACAATTTTATAAGTGTACGTATGCAATGTGGTTAGGACTCATCAAGTGTAAGTGATTTTATTGATTATTTTGTTGTATTTTTAAGTGATTTCATGCTATTTTAACGTGTTCCTTTTTTTTTTTTTTCTTTCCTTGAATAATCTTAAAAATATGAACAGTTTAGAACTTTTGGTGCTAAAAATTCGTGTGCATTTTGATTTATTTCATTAATATAGTAAACGAAAAATAACAAGTATTTATTTCCATTTATTAATTTCAACATCTTAAAACCATACTGTTGTTTCAAGTACTTTTAAGTTTATTCTTAACGTGATTTCAATTCTGGCATATTAACAATTAATGTTTTCGCAACAGTTTTTGAATAAATTGCAAAACTTATACAATTTTAAGGAATTTTACTAAATAATAATAATGATGTAAAGAGAGAGAGAGAAAAACGCTGATAGTGTTGTGAAATAAAATTTTGTCCCCCCCCTCCCCCTTAAAATATTTTCTGGTTGCGCCCCTGTATCCATGGTTAAAACTTCAAAAGACGTAAGACATTTTTAACTGCGCAAAAAAGATGAAAAAGTAGTGGCGCCATCTATCGAGAACGGAAGAAACCAAGCCGTCTTTCAAAACATAGCGTGGCTTACAGTTTTACCGCTTGGGAACGGCCAATATGCAGCAACAACAGGGCAAATTAAAGCACCGAATTGCAGAAGCTACAAGGATAATTTAACATTCGCAATTGGATTCCCACTTTGGATCCCGTTAAGAACGGACGTGGGAAAATGAGGCTTAAAGGAACACCCGCCGCTAAAGGAGTAGCGGCGAAGAGGAATGCGGCGCCGAACGCTAGGAAGAAGCTTTCCGGGAGTATTCCCGGTTCGTGGACTCCGGCCAAGGCGGCCACCCCCTTCACCCATCGCACAAACTCCCCAACGCACAGGGGCGGACTGGCCCTAAACTTTTAATGTGGAAAAAAAAATTCATGCCGGCCCCATCCAAAAACTTTTGGCTGTAGTTTTCCAAACCTAAAAAGTTTCTAGTGTGTTTTTTCAAAAAAAAAGGTTCCTCCAGCAGCCCTCACCTTTCTCAATCCCGCTGAAATACCTAAAATTTTTTTTTTTTTTTTTTTCAGAAATCCTTATTTAACTTTTCATTTCAAGCAAACTAGTGGGGCAGATTGATTAAAACTAAGCATACAGCAAACGCCCATAATATACAGATGATATTTCAAGGATCTAACTTTCTCAAAAATATTTGCAAGCTTAAATTGCTCTACTCAATAAAAAAAAAAAAACCACTGTGAAAACTGTGTGGCTTCTTTGAAAATCCGCATTTAAGAGTATTTCGTTTATGTAAAAGTGAATAAAAATCTTATTTAAAACAAAACGTAATACATTTGAGGCAGTGAGAAGCAAAGGGGTGTAAGCAGACATTTTCAAGTTTTGAGTAAAATTCGTATAAAGATTACGTCCTAGGTAGGCTTTCATTGAATTTTTTCTAAATCATGCTGTACAGCGGCACCTACCAGGGCTGCTGGTACTATCTCTTGCCCCAAGACAGAGGAGGGGTCCACCTACCATTTGTACTGGTTACCGCCAAATTTTGAAATTTTCCTCTTGCATCCCTTGCTTCTCACTACCTCATATGGCCATGAGCGGTATTATTTACCCTTCAGAAAAAACTCTTTTTTTTAAAAAAGTCTTTTCTTAAAATTGTATTGTACGTATTCAAACTGATGAAAATTTTCATGTAAACCAAACGTAATATATCCGTTCAGAATGAATACATCACAGATCATGAGACAGTGAGAACTGATCGGAAATATCGGATAAGCCCGAATTAATCTACAAAAAAAAAAAAAAAAAAAAAGTACTTCCCATAAACTCAGAGAGATGAAATTTGGTACAGAGTTAGGGTTTGATGGCCACATAAAGGGAAAGCTATAAAAACTAGGCTAATTGAAGATCTGGAGTGACCCTGATTAGAAAACACAAGAGCCCAACCAAACTATTAGAGATCGACATACAACCTTTACAAAAAATATTCAACTTGGCGGGCCGCTTCATTTGATGTCAAAAATCGAAAGCTGAAGTATCTAATGAAGAACCCTTAGGTGTATTAGAGATATGATAATGCCCCCTTCTACTATTGGTACATAAAAAAATCGACTGTCATTGCAAAAGTCCAGCGTAGTGGGACACCATCTTCTAACTTAATCTAGCCTAACTTTAGCCTACTCGAATATTACACAAATTAAATGTTTCTACAAAAAGAAGTGAAATCCCACCAAAAACATTCTGTAAAAAACTAGCCAAGTCTCGATGGAGCTGCTTGTTTATCTCTAAAAAGTAGTGAAATCTAGACAAAGTCATGACAAGTCTAAGGTTCCTTACTGCGATTTCTTTATTATTATAGTTAATGTTGTGTGACTTGGCCGTTAAAGGGTACACAAGGGTACAAAACCAGGTGCTCCATGACACCATTGCACCAGTCTGTCGCCAGAACCGCTACCCATTGACGAGGGAAAATTGCCACTTGGAAAACGTGTAAACAAAATTGACTTGTACCCACTAACGTATAAAGAATGTTTAACGGCCAAGTCACACAACATTAACTATAATAATAAAGAAATCGCAGTAAGGAACCTTAGACTTGTCATGACTTTGTCTAGATTTCACTACTTTTTAGAGATAAACAAGCAGCTCCATCGAGACTTGGCTAGTTTTTTACAGAATGTTTTTGGTGGGATTTATTTGTCAGGTTCTAAGAACTAAAGTGAAAATCATGGGATATACACTTGGGGTGGGGGGATTGCGGTCTCCTCCCAAGGCTCTTGGTTTTAACGTAGATTTATATTGCCAATAATTTTAATACGGTAATTTATATGCATGTAAAGATGGTTATGACCAAACTCCCCTCCCCTCTCCACAGAAAGCAAGTTCTGGCAGCGCTTGTGCTTTATGGTATATGTGTGGCCTATGCTACATATTAACTTGCCTTTAATAATAATATTCCACTGACACAACGTTTTCAAGTAAGAACAATTTATTTATCAGCTTCCAAGATTTAAAGTGAAAACGAAGAAATGTATTGGGAAAAGCAATAAGATGTGCGTATTTTTTTCGTAAGTAAATATGTTCAACTAGAGTTTAACCTACGAAGATGTTCAACAAAGTGAAACTTAACCGCTTAAACCAAAAATATAACTATTTATACTTCTATTGTACGAGTTTACATGCTTGCTGAAAATAAATAATAATCGAGTAACGAAAGAAAGCACAACACAGAAATGGTCCGACTTAAACCTTTTTAATGACATAAATTAAACGAAATTAATGAAAACGAAATAATATTTGAAAAAAGTTACTCAAGAGTAATAAACTAAAAATGACAAAATTAATATTACTCTTCAAGAATCAGTGAAAATGTTTTCATACAAGGCTCTAATTTCGTTGAACTGAAAAATCTAATAATAACTTCGTAAATTTCAAATTAGTGCTAAATCTTATCATTTTATCCGGAAAAATTTTATCCGAAATTTGAAAGTATGCTATTTAACGAATTTAAACATTGCATTTATCAATTTGACACTGAATAATAACATTAAAATTGAAAAGTGTATGATGATAAGATTTTTAAAAATGTACTTTTCGTACTAGTTGCAATATGGTAGTGCTACTAATAAATTAAAAACTAAGTTTCTGGGAATACTTCATTTCAGATTCGAAAATTTTAGATTCGCTTTTAAGATTGTAACATTAAAAATATAAGTAAAAATAGATACATTATTTATGATTAAAATGGGCAAAAACACTTAAAGCAATCACACTTATCAATCTAGCTAAGAAAGAAAAATCTATAAACAAACATTACAAATCAGTTAACAGGAAAAAAACTTCAAAAATAAAGATTATTTGATGAAATATTATTAAATACTTAAAATATGGTTAAAGAACCTATTTTTTTTTCTTCTATAACTAAGTGTATCCCTTTAAAAGATAGGGAAACGAAATTTTACAGTATTTAAGACATAATAATTACTTAAATTTTTCAAAATTCCTTTTTAATTTTATCAAAACATTTCTTTCAAAGCATGTAACTTATATTTTGTCCTTAAAAGTAATAGATTATGAATATCCGTTAAAGACAACTTGGTACTAAAGATAAAAATAAAAGAAATCGGGAGAAAAAAAAAACACATTTCTACAACATTAATCTTTCTTACAAAAAAAAAGTCTACTTTGTTGGGCAACAGCATCAATGGTATCCTCTGAATCTATTTGATTTAAAATGTCCTTCTCTACAGACATCAACATGAGAGCTTCTAAATTTTCTTGAGAAAGGGTTACACAAAAAATCATGAGTGTAAAACAGAAATGAATTAAGTTCAGGAGGGCCATGCACATCCTCATATCTTGGACAACCATACGAATTGTACTCAGGGCAGGTTCTGGATACCGGAACAAACCCTTCTCTCTCTTCTTCTTTTTTTTTTTCTTCTTCAAGTTTAAACTGCACAAGTTTTTAATTCTTCCAAATCCTAAATTTCATACTGAAAAAAAGGGGGGGGGGAGAGAAAAATGTTCTGCTGTCTTTGAGAAGTATATTAATAATCTTAGTTTATTATCTCCCTTCAAAAATTAATTACTCTTGGGAAAAAAAACATAAAAAATGTGTGTAACAATAATTGGATAAAATTCGTACAGTATTTAGGCTTTAAATTAAAATTAAGTACAGTAAAACCTGTAGAGTTGACCACCCTTGTAAGTTGACCACCTGTCTATGTTGACCTCTTTTGTCAGGAACGGAATTAGTCCTATCTTATATAATGAAGGAAAACTTCTGTAACTTGACCACCTGTCTATCTTGACCACTAATGTACGCCAAATTTGGTTTGGAGCATTGTAAAAAAAAAAACTTTGTAAGTTTATCACTTGTTTTTTTTTTTTTTTTTTTTTTTTTTTTTTAACTTTCTTCAGTAAATTATTTTATTTTATTATTTATTAATTTATTATTATTGTATTATTATTTGATAGCTTTCTAAGAATGTTTTTAATGCTTTGATGACGGACTAGCAATTTACTAACTAAAGAGCAGCATAAAGCTTATGCTGCTCTTTATTCTCCAAACTTGTTTTTCATTTGTTGTTCTATTTGAGATAGTTTTTTTTTACTTTGTTCAATAAAAATAGGTGTCAGTAGAAAAGTACAAAGTGTTTTCTTTCAGTTGCAGTAGGTTGTGGCAATTCTGGAATTGCGCTAAGATCCGTATCTGTACATTTTGGGCCTTCTGCAACTAAATGGGTAGGGCATCTCCCTAGTGGCACAGTGTCTATTTGTAAAGTTAATAAGTCTCAATGCTAGTTTTTTTCCCTCAATTTCTAGGGCCGTCAGCCCCCTTGAGGAAGTGAGCCCCCCCCCCCCCGCACTGCGGGTACGCAGATATGGGCTTGCTAAAGAGCCCTTCTGGCTTATTTCGAGTGCAAGGGATTAAGATATAGGACATTTTAATTTTTTCCTTTATGAACTGAGAGAGTCGATCTTGTTGCTCTTTGGGCTGTAAGTGAAAAGAGGCTTCAAAAAGAAAGTTTTGAACTTGAAATTAATAAAAAAGTATGAAATATTAAAATGAATTCAAAAAGGAGAAAGCCAGAGAAAATTAGCTGGCACATATGGAATTTCTAAAACTACTGCGTCTAATATAGTTTAAAACAAGGAAAAAATAATAAAACTATTTTAACAGTATTTTTACTTTCTTCTATATCAAATACATAGAAGAAAGTATTGGATTCGTGCAAATTTTCGAATTTCGAATTTTGACGGATTCGAACGTTTTGAGGTGTGCTGAGTCCATTTCGACTATTTTTGGAAAATGTCTGTCTGTCTGTGTGTGTGTATGTATGTGTGTGTGTATGTATGTGTGTGTGTATGTATGTGTGTGTATGTGTGTGTGTGTCACGTCTGTGTGTGACCAGTTTTTTGTGGCCGCTCTACAGCAAAAACTACCGCATGAAATCGAACGAAATTTGGTACACATATGTGCCCCTATGTGGAATTGTGCCCATTGGTTTTTGGCGCGAATTCCTCCAAAGGGGGTGGAGCAATGGGACGTTTTTTGAGTTACGCGTGCTTGCTATTCCTCAGGAAGTAACTGGCGGAATCAGACAAAATTTGGTCCATATGTTGCCATTAACAGGAACAGGTGCTGATTTAATTTTGGTGTCAATAACTCAAACGGGGGTTGAGCTATAGAACGTCAATTGTGACTGCTGTATCTCAAGAAATAATGAACAGAATGAAAGAAAAATTTATCGGCAAGTAGTCCTTAGTGGGTATAAGAGCTGATTTTATTTTGGTGTCAACAGCTAACTAGTATGTTGTGACCATCACGAAACTTTCTTCTATATTTTTCATTTTTTTTTCTGATCCCTCCCCATGCTTGACGAGGAAGCAATATTCCCAACAAAAACAAAACTACACATGCAAAAACTTGACGACCATCCCAATGTCTGAATTATTGCAAAAGCAAGCAAAGAGCGAAAATTGAAAGTTATTTTAAAAGCCTTGCTTGAATTAATTACAAATATTTTATTTGTTAACAAACATAAGATGGCAACAGTTAAAAATTTTAAATCATTGAGATAATATTTCCGATCATTTCCATACAATTAAAATCACGAGAAATACGCAAACGACAATCTATTACGATTTATCTTTCTTATTGTTGCATTAATAAAGCTATTTTTATTCGCAAAAAAAAAAAAAAAATCAACACCTCTTAGAGCGATTGACGTCAAAATTGAACCAAAGCCTGTTTACGTATGGATTCACAAATATTCGAAATTTCAACCAGAACGTAGCATTACTTCTTGAGATAGGGTACTCACAATGGAAAAAAAGAACGGGCGATTGCGCTACCCCCTTTTTAGCTGTTGACACCAAAATAAAATCAGCTCTTATACCCACTAAGGGCTACTTGCTGATAAATTTTTCTTTCACTCCTTTCATTATTTCTTGAGATACAGCAGTCACAATTGACGACAAAAAAACGTTCTATAGCTCAACCCCCGTTTGAGTTATTGACACCAAAATTGAATCAGCACCTGTTCCTGTTAATGGCAACATATGGACCAAATTTTGTTTGATTCCGCCAGTTACTTCCTGAGGAATAGCAAGCACGCGTAACTCAAAAAACGTCCCATTGCTCCACCCCCCTTGGAGGAATTCGCGCCAAAAACCAATGGGCACAAGTTCACATACGGGCACATATGTGTACCAAATTTCGTTCGATTTCATGCGGTAGTTTTTGCTGTAGAGCGGCCACAAAAAACTGGTCACACACAGACGTGACACACATACATACACACACACACACACACACACAGACAGACATTTTCCAAAAATAGTCGAAATGAACTCAGCACACCTCAAAACGTTCGAATCCGTCAAAATTCGAAATTCGAAAATTTGCACGAATCCAATACTTTCTTCTATATATTAGACTAGCAAAATTACCCGGCGATGCCTGGGTTAGCAATAATTATGAGAAACAATCGTTACTTGCATTTGTTTTCTGTTTTAAGTGAAAGAACTTAAAACACACCTTTTTGACGTGATTTAAAATCTAGCTTCTTCCTTACTCATAAAACTAAAGTAGCAGTAAGGAAAAGGAGCAAAATAGTATTCATTTAGAAACAAAAACACGAAAGCGTATACAAATTTGAAGAATTTCCGAAATATGAATTAAAACTTCACATGTTTAAAAAGATTTATCAGTTAATGCTTTTTTTTTACATGGAGTCTTACCTTCTCTGTATGTCTATTGAAGAATGAACTGTTTAAAAAAATGTAGCCGCGCGCCCGTGATCCCCTTAAACTTGCTTTAGTTATTTTGGAAATTTTCAATTATTGTGGGTTCTTGATGCGATTTAAAATGTTACCGAATTTGCGGGAATCGTTTAGGGATACTTTGGATAATGCTTCCCTTCCTTAGGTTGTAAAACGGTATGTTACGAATTTTTGTTAAAGAGATATTGTCGCCATATGCTAAGATACTTTTGGTCACCATAAAATGGCACTAAACAATTTCATACGAAATGTTTACAAAATAAGTAGTAAAATTTGGCGATGGTTTGAATTTGTGCACAAGTCACATTAATGGAAGTTTTTGTACTGTTTATGGATTTGCTTAATTTAGTTGCTGGATTATTTTACAGTAAAAAAAGTTTTTAAAGATTCTTTGATTGGCGATATTTTGTTTACATGGTGAAAGCTGACAAATATTATTACGTAGTCTTTGACTTCAAAAACCGCTACAGTTGAAAAAACTGCCAAATGCATCCGCTATTGAAATCTTTTTGCATAAATTTTGGCGAGGTTTCTGCTGTTAGATAGGATAACGATTAAAAAATCCAATTAGCACAAATAATAAAAAACCCCTTTAATTACACTAAAGTTCCGTTTAAATGGAAAATAATCAACCAAATCTAGTAATCATTAGCCAATCTTGGGGAAAAAAACGTTACTTTAAGATTTGACTTGAGAAAAGCCTCAAACAGTCTGACGAAACACAAAAACATTAAACAATTCTAACTATGAAGTGGGAGTTGAGATGATACACTAAATAATGAATTGGGTTGAGGAAAGCCTTCGAACATGGAACAAAAAAAGCTCATAACTCGTTTTTCATACAACTTAGAACTTTCTAACAGATGCCATCTTCAGCAGAAAAATAAGTGCTTTCGGTGGACACATAATTTTAATATGTGCACGTATTTTTTCACAGTCATATTGGGGCATTTATGCGAAAATTTGGACAAATTAGAATAAAAAAAGGAACTAACAATTGGATTTTTTTCGAACTGATCTACAAACCTCCCCAGTACCAAAAAGAACAAACGGTGAAAGTTTCAGCCAAATCTGCCGGGTAGTTTCTGAGATCTTAGGGAACAAATTTACCAAACTCCATTTTTATATATATAGATATAGAAGAAAGTAAAAAGGGGGTAGCGCAATCGCCCGTTCTTTTTTTCCATTGTGAGTGCCCTATCTCAAGAAGTAATGCTACGTTCTGGTTGAAATTTGGAATATATGTGAATCCATATGTAAACAGGCTTTGGTTCAATTTTGACGCCAATCGCTCCAAGAGGTGTTGATTTTTTTTTTTTTTTTGAATAAAACTAGCTTTATTAATGCAACAATAAGAAAGATAAAACGTAATAGATTGTCGTCTGCGTATTTCTCGTGATTTTAATTGTATGGAAATGATAGGAAATATTATCCATAGACTAATAATAAGAGTAGACCGAGCTTTCTCATTCTTGCTGATAAAGAAAATTGGTTCATAGATGTATCATGTGACTAGTGGAAGGGCTTGGCGAAGACTTTGGCAGCATGGTTGCTAGATGGCAGCATTATCTATAGTTTGGCACTCGACATGTATTTTAAGACAATATGTTTTCATTAAAAAAAACTTCCAGGTGCAGAGACTGAACTGTTTTTCTTTTAGTTATGCATTATTTTGACATTAGTAATAGTTTTTGATCAGTTTTCGGTAACTTTTATTTCATTTGGAGCTGTCAGCGTTGGCGTGAACGAAATGGCGTAAACGTTTTGCGTTAACGCAAAAATGTACTAATCGGTATCTTAAATTGAAACTGTAGGTAAAAATCTTACCGTTTGCTGATTCTTCTTGGTCGCTTGCATCTTTTATTGCTTGGAGAGTTATTGAAATTGACTAAAGAAAATGCACAATTCTATCTAAACGAAAAACTCACTATATTAACAAAATATTTACAACTTAGAATAACAAATTTACAAATCGGACTCCATAAAAGATCATTCTTCCGTGTTCCATCAATTCTATTTATTTTATTTCGCGCTGGCGTTGATCGTCTGCTACGATTAACGCCCGCTGTTGCTAGGATATCCACCAGTCACATGGTTTGGTTTATGAGCAGCAAAAGGGTTGCCATAGCTCGGTCTACTCTTATTATTAGTCTATGATATTATCTCAATGATTTAAAATTTTTAACTGTTGCCATCTTATGTTTGTTAACAAATAAAATATTTGTAATTAATTCAAGCAAGGCTTTTAAAATAACTTTCAATTTTCGCTCTTTGCTTTGCTTTTGCAATAATTCAGACATTGGGATGGTAGTCAAGTTTTTGCATGTGTAATTTTGTTTTTGTTGGGAATATTGCTTCCTCGTCAAGCATGGGGAGGGATCAGAAAAAAAAAGAAAAATATAGAAGAAAGTTTCGTGATGGCCACAACATACTAGTTAAATATGGTTTCACTTTCAATAATGTTAAACAACGAAAGTTAGTTGAACAGAAAGAGTAATAAGGGTGAATTCCTCGAAAAATGAATACACGGTGCGAGAAATGACAAAAAATATTTCAAAAAATCATTACTGCCCTTTATAAGTTGACCACCAAAGTACTTCACCTCGAGTGGTCAACTTACACAGGTTTCACTGTATGCAAAAAATACCTTATCCAACACAAATTTTCAAAAAAATAATGAGTTATTCACATAGGTTGGCAGATAAACTGATACACTACAAAGACGATTTCTATTAATATGCCATCTATGAAGTTCAGTTTAGAACTCAATTTACTCAAAAGTATTGCTTGGTGGGTTGACCCATTTTTGTGTAACACCGTCAATTTGTTATAATTATAACTGACAGTTCAAGTTCTTATTATTTAAAGTGCTGATGACAAAAAAAAATTAAAAAACACATGATGATTAAAAATATTAAACTTACCTAAAAAAATTTTTTGTCACCCTTGAATTTAAAACGCATGCAATCCCATTGAGCAGTCAACACGGTGTATAACAAATGACTCGTTTTTTTCCTCGGAGACAAAATGGTGGAGTTCTCAAAATTATCTAATTGGTTGAGAAAGTCGTGGATCTATCTATTGCAAAGTGCTGGGAAACAGAAGAAAAAAAAAAAAACGAAGGATGAAAAGGGAAAAAAAAGCTTTTTAGCAGACGTTTTGCTCCTATTTATTCCATTCTTTGGATGGCGCCTTTCTCTTATTTCATTTGAAAAAGGTTCAATGTAATCTTTTCCCAGACAGTCTCAGATCGTCTCAGATGGCCACAAAAAAAGATCCCCACCCCCAATAAAACTCCTTACCAGAATTCCAGGAAACATCAATCCCGAACAGATACGAGAGACACCCATGGACCCTGAAGGCTTCGCTTCGGACGAAGACCACCCAACAAAGACATTGTTTCGTTTTCCCTACGTAACAAGATACAGTAATAGTTAAGCAAGAACAGAGTAACAGCCTGAGAGTGACCGTTGGAAAAGGAGCGGCCGTCCTCCTCTCCCTCCGCCCCCCCCCACCCAAAAAAGAGCAGTTCTGGCTGCAGCCCTCGACACAAGAACGGCCAGCCTAGCTAAAAACTTTTTTTTTTAAATAAAATTGAGGAAAACGGCACGTACACATTGAATGCACAGAAAACGGCCCGAGTTAAGGACGGCCCATGTGGAATTTTCCACATCTCACACGTGGCCAGTCCGCCCCTGCCAACGCAGTCCACTTCATGGGCGGACATGACCCCATCTGATGATGAGATGGAAGTTAACTCCACTAACATCCCAGAAAAGTACGACTCACCCCTGTCATACAGCGAGGTGACTGACATCATCAAAACAGCTAAGGATATGTTCAGATACACAGACATCTTCTTCCCTGACGGTGAGGATGAGACTCTCCGGGAGATACTCCAACTCTTGGGCCAGGACGGGATCCCGGACGCTCAAGTGGCGGAGGCCCTGGTGAGTCATGCTTTGACTGACAAAATTAAATTCCTATCCTTTCAGAAATTTTTTCACATTTCTGAATACCTTAATGCTCAGGAATTCCAGCTGCCACGTAAAACTTGTAAAGCGCCTTCGCCCGTAAAGGCTGCGCCTGTAGCACTGGAAAATAAGTTCTCCACCCTCCCCCAAGTCTCGAATCCAAATTTAAATTCCCAGGAAACTACCTCTACCCCTCCGGCTAGAGGAGCTAATCAGCTTGCCCCCCTTGTGGTGGAGACCCCCCCCCCTTCAACTACCTTGATTTCATCCGCAAGCTAAACGATAACTGTCAGAATTTTAAACTTAGAAATAGGAAGGATAAAACAGCGATTTATGTGGATGACCCCACTGATCGCAATAAAGTTATCAATCTACTCAAGTCTAGTAACATAGACTTTTACATTCAAAGGGCAAAGGGACCCAGAATTTTCAAATACGTCATTAGAGGACTACCCTCATGCACCGACACTGAGGAAATTACAAAAGCACTTTCTGAATTAAATTTTCCTATTGTCAAGGTCGCTCAATTGACCAAAAGGGACGCTACTAAGCTCCCACTTTTCCAACTCCAGCTCTCGTCCGGTGAGCAACATACTAAAATTAACGATTTAAAAACACTCTTCCACACTGCCATAACCGTCGAGCGATACCGGACCAATCGACGTGTTATACAGTGTTATACCTGCCAGGGGTTCAATCACCTGGCAATTAACTGCTTTCGTAAAGTCCGCTGTGTCATTTGCGGGGGGGAACACTCTCGTGACAAGTGCCCGGCCAAAATTAACAAGGAAAAGCCTAAATGTGTTAATTGTGGGGGTGATCACGTAGCCTCTTATAGGGGTTGCGTGGCCTTCCCCAAACCCAAAATCAACCTGGAAAGTAAGCGAGCCGTTAACCACGGAAGCGGTGCTAGCCGCAGAGTAGGATTTTCCTACGCTGAGGCCACTTCCAGTAATTTACCTGAGCATTCCACCCCTAATAGTAAGGAGCCTAACTCCAGCAACGAAATTACTGATTTCATGCAACTTTTTGCTGAAATCAATAAAATATTTAACCTTTCAAAAGTCTTTTCCAAACTCAGGACGGCCCTCCCTATTCTAAAAAGTCAGGAAAACCTTATAGGCAAAATTACAACTTTAGTCCAAATCTTTATTGATGAGGACTAAGTTTTTATTCATTTTTACCCCCTTATTTTATTTTAATTCAGTTCTGGACTCCAAATCTCTTAAGTCATTTTTTGACCGCCAGGTAAAGCTCCTACGTCATCGGCTTAACTTGCCGACCAATAAGCTAATTCCTCTCCGGAGGATCCATCCCACCAATGACAAGACTTGGGAGGTGCGAGGCTCCGCCTCAGGTACTCCCCAGGAACGTTCATCTAGGTTTTCGTCTCATTCGCAATTGTATAGAAATCCTCTGAGGAAGATCTCAATCCAGGACGATACATCTTTGTGTGGGCTTATTGTTGACGACGAAAGAGAGTTGAACATTGAAGTCGGGCGTGCAAGAAGAAAAAAAACTGGGAGCTTAAATTTCCTGTGGTTTTTTTCCTTTAAATGTCCAGGAACTCACATAACAAAAATTCAACGTTGCGTACATAAAACAAAACAACAACAGCTAAAAAAAAAATTTAATTTCATTTTGACATCATTAATTCAAATTACGTTTTTCGCAATCACGAGTGTGTATGTAGGCGTGTGTGTTTGTGTGTAGGGGGTATGTGTATGTGTGTGTAGGCATGTGTTTTTGTGTCTGTGTGCTGACATAATTGTGTAAGTAGTTGTGTGTATGAATGTGTGTGGGGGGGGGATGTGTATAAGTGTGTAGGCATATGTGTTTGCGTCTGTGTGCAGGCATGAATGTGTGGGTAGTTGTGTGTATGTTTTTGTGTGTGTATGTGTGGGTGTCTGTATGTGTACGTGTGTGTATGTGTTTGTGTATGTGTGTGTAGGTGTATGTGTGTGTATGTAATGGTCTGTGTGCGTGTTTGTGTGTAGTTGTGAATGTATGTGCGTGTGTGTGTAGGACATGGATGCAACCTGGAGACGGCTTTCGCTATAGGAGCAGCATCGTGAGGAGCCTGTCGACGATCATGGTGCGGAGGGTGGCGGTGGGAAAAATCAAAAGACGCCAAAAACAGTCAAATGAGAACAATAAGCAATCGTGATTTCTCAAAAAAAAAAAGAAAGAAAGAACGAAATTTGATATTTGACATCTTGTATTCAAATTATGTTTTTCGCAATCACGAGTGTGTGTGTGTAGGCGTGTGTGTTTGGGTCTGTGTACAGGCATGAGTGTGTGTGTGTGTATAGGTATGTGTGTGTATGTGTAGGCGTGTGTGCACGTGTGTGTGTGTGTGTATGATATGGACGCAACCTGGAGATGGTTTTCGCCAGAGGAGTAGCATCGGGAGGCCGGTCGACGGTGGAGCTGCAGAGGGAGGCGGGGGGAAAATAAAATCATAGAAATTCAAAACAGTCAAATGAGAACAATAAACAATGTGACCGCTCAAAAAAAAAAAAAAAAAAAAAAATACAAACGCATTTTTTAAATTTAATTTCGTTATTTTTTATTTAATTTCCGAAAATAATAATAAAAAAAAAGGAATAGCTAACCATGCACGTTGTCCTTGATTCGCTACTCCAGCGCTCGAATACGCTACCTAGCGGTGATTTACAAAACTGCCGAAAAAACTAAAACATTGCCACATTGAGTTCCACGTGTGTCTGTTGACGTAAACACAATCAGTTTGTTCTGAGTATTTATTAACGCAATCGATGTGTCTTAGATTGCTACAGAAATCGTTTCGTCTCTTAGTAGTATTCTCAAGGTTCTCAAAATAATGATAGTTTTCCTTATTTCCTTCTAAAACGTGAGTTGATTGAGAAATGGTGGAAGGGTTCACAAGAAAACTCTGGATTAACAAACTTGGATAACGTTATACCAGGTAATTTTTTTTATTGTTTTGTGTGAATTTGCAAGAATATGGGTTTTTTTTAAAGTCTTAAACTAATTTAACTAACCATAATTTACAGCAGCATTTAGTTGGAATGGACAGTATGCAAAATATTTTCTTGAATATATTATCGTAGAACAAAATGAAAAATGTTCAACCGAGAAAGAATTTATTTTATTGCTTTTATTCTCAGCTAAAAGGTTTCGCCAAATTTGTTTAGGGTTATAGTTTTAGTATTATGCGAGCTAAGTAACCTTGGCGAGATTCCGCATTTAGTTAAACCATTCTTATTTTTTATCATGAGTGGAATAAAATGGTAGAAAGATTACAGAATTTGATAAGTAAAAATAAATAATGGTAGATCAATTAAAAAGAAAACAACCACCATATATCCGTGAGAATTTTGTTGCTGATTTGCATATCATGACAGAATTAAATCATAATTCAGAAATTAGAAATATATGAAACAGAAAAATTTTTAATTAACCGATTCGGCAATTTGAGAAAAATAACTCAGCTACAAATGCAGAACAATTAGCGCTAGCCATGCAAGGCAAAGAATGATCATCTTCTTCTTTTGATAATAATTCGTAATGTCATATAATTAAATTATCTAGCATTAATTCTTATTCTTGTCAGTCTTATGGCCACAATGAAAATGTAGTTCCATCAAAAATTAATAAATATTGAATTCAACATCGTGGAAATGACTGCTTAGAACTACGAACTATGTAATTTGCTTCAATATTTGACGTTTAATAATGCTTCTTGAATTCTCATTTCTTTCTACGTGGGCCAGAATATCAACAAGACTTTGAAAATTAATTTAATAAGAATAAAGCGAAAAAATCATGCATACGAACCAAATTTACTAGGCTTATTAGTATTTTCTTCGTTACCACGTGCGTTTGTTTTACCTTTTTCGTCCGTCATTAGAAAGGGGCTACAGTGCCCCCTATAGTTCGTTGGAGTTGCGAATACCACTATGGCCTCTTGTTTCTAACGAAAGGATTTAAACCACAATAATTAAAACCAGCAGATACAGTGAACTCCCGATCATACGCGGAATTGGTGGCACGGTAACCGCGGATAATCCGAATGATAGGTATAAAACGATAATGCAATAGCTAACGAGTATTAAAAGAATGCAACGCCATCTAGCGTTCATATGAAACAGCCGTTCGAAATTTTCGAAAAAGCTTTTTTTGAGGAGTGTCGGAAGTGGCGCAGCCAGGAGCATGGACGTTCTTACCTGTGTCCCTGTGGGTAAGGGAGGAAGTTCATACTCTCCCCCCCCCCTGGATACCAAGCTCTTGAGAAAAGAAAATAATGTTGCCAAGATCTTCATTGAAAGTTATTTTAAAATCGGTTTGAAGAAAAAGAGATTTTAGAAGTGGGCAAATACTAAAATAATGGCGGCGATTCGAGGGAAAGGGGGCAAGAGGGGGAAATCTCTCCCCCTCCCCCGCTTTCTTTTCGGTTAAATAATTCATTTTATTTTCCAATTTCGAAACCAAAACAAGAAATCATAAAAAAAAATTTAAAAAAATATCAAAATTTTCGGAACATAATTATTTGTTTTTACTTTGAATATCTGTTTCCTATTCCTATTCAGAGTCACAACTGACTACAACTGTATTTATGTCGAGGACTGCATACTAAGTGCCTTGCCTCCGTTATTTTATATACCGATAGATGGCAGCACCATCACCGAATCGAACAGTTAATGAGAATTTAGTAGTCTAGGAGCTAATAGCTACCTATTGCTAGCACCCCCAGAGGTATCGTTTCACTTGGAGGACATTGAGACCACGAGCATATTTAACGTCGCCCAGTCTCCTTTAATGACGACGGTGGGTCTTCGACCATCGAGGTTCGAACTCAGGACCCTCCGGCCCCGAATACGACACTCTACCGATCGGGCTACCACGGCCCTGAATATCTGTTTACAAAACATTATTTAGCACAACAATAACTTTTAGTTAATGTATTCATTAACAAGTATGGCTTGTTTAAGTAAAACAATTGATTTACTAATATCGAATTAAATCGATAGAACAGTGGTTTTATAAGCATCTTACAATAGTCTTAATTATGTCTTATGTTAAATTCCTGGATGTGTGAAAACAATACGGTAATTGAAAAAAAAAAACTATCTGCTATAACACTAATAACTGCCACAAATATGCTCCTTGCTGGTGGGGCGATGGTTATGATGAAATTGCACGAAAAATTAATTCCATTTTCGAGTATCTGCGAAAACACTTGCCAATTTCTTCCATCCAACTTTGCAACTAGTTATGTTCGAAGAGAAATTATTGTGGATATTAAACTAACACAGAAAAACAACTGCTTAAGTTTAAATTTATAACGAAAACGTTCAATCAAAAACCAATTTTTTTTTTCGAGATTTCTTTTTTTTTTCATGGAAAGCAATTTTTCGGATTCAATCATTCTTATGCTGAACTCCATTACGCATGTGGAGATATTTATTGGATTATGAGTTATAGTGGTTAAAATGCTTTAGTCTTTCATGTAGTCTCAAAATTGCATGTCGATGCATGGTGTTATAGTGCCATCTAGGAGGAAAATAAAAAACAAAAACTAGTAGGAGAGTTAAGGAATAGAGTTTTTAATAATACTTAATTATGTTTCTCATTAGAGCACGTAATGAAAAGCTAGTTGAAATATTTTACGCATATACTCAAAATCGAATCATATTCTCCCATTCTCATAAACTTTTACTTGTATTTTGCTCCTAGGGCAGAGCGATCTCCATTTGATCTTGTTTTGAGTACTAATATCGAGATGTTTATAGGGGAATGATTATCATTCGAGTTAGCTGTGTTTTTATTTCTTTCTGAATATTATATCCTAGTAAGCTGCTTAAAGGAGCTGATAGAGTGAGTGCTTAGAGGGTTTGCGATCACTGATAGACTCTAACTGATAACCTGTATGAACTCATCATTTTCTTTTGAAATAAAAGTTATTATTATTGCTTCAGTTTGCACACCATCTCCACCAATCTTCAATATCTTCGTAGTAATATTCAAATTCATAATTACACGTGAATATATGGACGCACACCTGAACTGATCAGAATTTTAATTAAAAAACCTATTAAGCAATTCAAGGGTGATGAAATAATGTTTTTTCAATGTTTTGTATTACACTAAATCTAAATTTTTCCTCTTTCGTTCTGTTGGATAATTTATTTACCATTTTGAGATAAAGCTCCAAAAATTCCGTTCGCCTACCATTTGCTTAAGATTATTCTACATAATTACCTACAGATTACCGAGGGAAAGGAAAATGGTCTTAACGGGAGCAAGCTGTCTCGTTGATCACGTGTGAATAAAGACGAATCAGAGCATAAAATTCGTGAGACCGCCGGAATGTTTGCTGCTTCTGAAATTCGTCTGCATCTGCTCATTAGTGGAACGGAAGCGAAAATTGCACTGGGGTGCCATCTAGTGCGTGACATTATTTCTAATCATAAATTTTTTTAAAAGCAAAGGATTGCTTTTTTTCTTCACTCTTTTTGTATTTCCAATTCTTCCAAAAAAAAAAAAAAGTGAACCCTTTGAAAGGCTTAAGTACTTTTACAAGTCATAAAAAGCGTCTTGTCCATGCAATGACTTTGGATATGGTATCATATATATTGCAAAAGAAAATTATGGCACAAAGGTGTATCTGCATGTCAAAAACGCTTATTAAAATGTAATTTTTTTTTTTTCAAAGAATGATGAAAAGCCTGATGGCAGCCGAGCTAACAAGTCAACCTGTAAAAGGTATGGGTATAAATTTATCTTTTGACACTATGAATGTGATTTTCATCAAATGGCTTTTAGGGAATGTGGGATGAATTGAAATAGTAAAGAAGACTGAGCTTTTTCAAAATGAACAAATTGAAAATTTGTTTTGAAAATTAGAGTACATAAAGAAAGAACATTATATTTCATGAAAAGAACTTGCAATGAAACAGTATTTTTTTATTTTTGGTAGTTAATTTTCGCCTTCAAAAAAGAAAAGAAAAAAAAAAGGGAAATTTTTACTTTTTTTTGAATACGACAAAGTGAAAAAAAAAAAAAATCTTTTAATTACTTATATTTCAATTCGATTCTATTCGATCTTTAAAAATATTTTAGGTCAAATGAACCAGTAATTAAATGATTTAATGAATAAGTGAAAAGTTACTGAAGCAATAACCGGATAAGTAATTAAATAAATATATGAAGAAAAATAAATAAGTGATTAAAAGAGCGAATGAAAGGGAAAAACTAAATGAATAAATACATGAATTATTAAATGGAGGACTAATGTAATTGATAAATGAATTAGTAAATGGTTCAGTGAGTAAATAAAATAACTATTTCACTTTCCTCTGTATGTGCTTGCTAATTGTACAAGAATCAATACTGGAGCGAACATTGAAAGGTCTCAATTGATATTTAAAATGTTAACAAGAACTTTTTCATTTTCTAGTAACAAAAATAAATTTTGACTTTCTTCAAAATGCTACAAATGAGTTTTAATTCTTGAAAATTGCCTGTGGTTATCATAATCTTCAGTGGTATTGTTTTAATGACTGAAATATAAAACGTGAGCTACTGCGTTGTTAAAATATTACCAGATAGATGGCGCTAGAAGCAATGAAAAGATATTTCAGGAGCTCTTTCTGCCCCACATTACATCATCCTTCAGCTATGAGCTGCTCCTCTGCTAGGAGACATTCCTTCCGTTGATAGACGCATTTTTTCCCGTCGACGAAAAGTTCACACTATTCCACCTTGAATAGGAGGAACTTTTACCAAGACAATCGTGGAAATGAATAATGAATTGTGAATCAGCAAAAATGTTTCTGATATCTATTAAAGCTTAAAAAAAATAAAAAAAACTGGTGGTTCAACTTAGTTCAATGGTGGGCACAAAACGGTAGAAAGAATTTTGAGTTCTCATTTATATGACCAATTATTCTAATGTCAGAAGCCATAATTGTTTCAAACCGTACAAGTCGTGTGATATCGTATGCCTATTGTCTTTACGTAGCACAAAATGAAGTCTCCAAAAAAGCGTCTGTTTGTTAGAACGCACGAAAGTCAACAACTACCCAACTGATTTCGCAGAAAGTTTCACTATTTGTTGTTTTTTTTGCAACAGAAAGATTTGGAGATCAGTTCGAAAAAAAATCGAATGTTATTTCTTGTTTTAATTCCAAATTAAGACCCAATTTTCACTTAAATTCCCAAACATGGGAGAGAAAAATTACCCTCACATATTAATATTATAAATCATTGAAAATCCTGTTTTGAAGGGTGTAGCATTTCCCTGAATAAGTTCCCAACAAAAAGAAAATATTTAAAAAAAAATTCTTTACCTTTTTTAAGCATTTTTATTTAAAAAAAAATGTGATTGGAAAATGTCAGGTTTTTGGAGAATCACCCACAAATGCTTTGTTAATGTTTTGCCGTATTCGCACGAACAGCTACGGATGCGCCCGTGGAACCGCATGCGCACAAGGAAAGGAGGGCGTCTCACCTAGAAAATAAAAAACTTACAAAATTGTAACATTTAAATGAAATCAAAATAAACCAAGTGATAATTTGTGCGGAGTTGTCGGACAAAATTTCCCGAAGATGGAAATTTTTGGGAGGTTGCAGTGACTTCCCACTGGGGTGCCTATATCGTCACTTGGAAAATACTACCTCGCACTCGTTTAAAAAATAATTTCGTCGATTGAATCCTAATCTGACTGAAATTTTAATGCACTACACAAAAAAAAAAAAAAAAAAAATCTTACAAAAACAGATTGCATAAAAATAACAGCATAAAAACAAGTTGGGGTGCATTAGGAACACACATTTAAAATCAGCTAAGAATGCAATCAGTAAAGTGAAATCTAGACTTGATAGGACAATCTTACAAAAAATCAAGACAAAAATTTAGCTCATGATCGTTCAGTTCAAATCAATCCCCTACGTGGTAAATATTTAACATAGATAAGATTCAAAAAAGATTTTCCTTACTTGTTTTTCTTTTGCAAACATAAAATATTAAATAACCACAGTTACTTTATACGAAAATTTAAATTTAGTTAGTAGATACGGAAACGCATCGTGAAGCAAATAATCCAACTGATGCAATGAGGCGGTTTCATTTTATTGATATGATAAGAAAAGGGAAAGTTTCCTCTTTTAGATAAGATTTGCATAACAAGTTTTAGTTCACGTTTTGAAAATAGAGAGATGCTGACATCTCTCTGTGGGATATTAGTGAGACTAGAAAATGTCCATAAAAATGCAGTGAAGTCCCGATTTTACGTCAAGGGACATAAAATACGGGAAAGCGAAAAATGTAGAGAAGGCAAAAATCAAGTAGTAGAAGAAACTGAAGGTGGTAAAGATGGTTCTTTTAAATGGTATAAGCGAAATGAAAATGATAAAAATACCATTTTAGATCATACTAGCGGTACCCGCACGGCTTTGCCCGTAGTAGAAAATTAAAAGGTTTTTTTTTGGTTCGCCTGTATATTTACAAATAATGGATGATAAATTTCTCGTCAATTTGCTATGTTCATTTGCTCGCCCATGTTACGGTTCCACGTTATGACAATTCGGTAATTTACTTGCCCACGTTATGATAATTTTCTCGGCAAAATGTTCTTAAAATTGGAATAAAAACAGAACAAAATCGAATTTTCGAAAAATCGCTTCGAGATGCACACCTTCACGCTATGAACTAATTTTGTACCGAATTTCACGAAAATCGGCGGAACGGTTTAGGCGCTATGCGCGTCACAGAGAGACTCCAGACAAACTTTGAACTTTGTTATTACTAACTAGTGGCGCACGCACGGCTTTGCCCGTAATAGAAAATTAAAAGGTCTTTTGGTTAGCTTGTACACAAAAATAATGTATGGTGAATTTTCTCGCCAATTGGCTTGTACCCACGTTACAGTTCCACGTTATGATAATTTCGTATCTGCTAATTGGCTTGCGCCCATGTTACGGTTCCACGTTATGATAATTTGGTAATTTATCATAGTTTTGTTCTTAAAATTGGAACAGAAAAAGAACCACATGGAATTTTCAAAAAATCGCTTCGAGGTGCACACCCCCATGCTACAAACTAACTTTGTGCCAAATTTCATGAAAATCGGCCGAACGGTCTAGGCGCTACAGACATCCAGACATTGAGCTTTATTATTAGTAAAGATGACTAACATATTTAGTTGCAAATCCGGGCATGTAGGGTGAAAATAGTCCGTTACATAGCCGGATGGAGTAGTAGCATTTCAGTTTTCACAGATTTACTTTCAACAGCGCAGATTGTGGCTATTCTTTAATTACGTAAGGATGTTTTTGCCAATTTTGACCGCCCTCCCTACATGTGAAGGTACGTAAGATTTTTCAAACCCCTTCCCCCCTATTCTTACGTAAGATTCCATTTCGTTTCTCAAAATGATAAAATAACGAATCTCACGAATCACTGGAATCGTTTCTTAAATTCACTATTATTAAATTAAACCATTTTAATGAATAACCTTTTAAATTAAACCTTAAAAACAAAATAAAAATTATAAATTAAAAATAAAAATTAATAAATAAAAATATTGCGATTCTTTTAATATATTTTGCACAATTAATTCTTTGTAAAACAACTAAATTAACAGCTCATTCTACTACGTTCCAGACGCAAATGAAATACGATCCCTGCAAACACTTGACCGCGCAATTTTTAATCTAATATATCGACTTGGAAAAATATGACGTAAGAATGGGTTTAACCCCCTCCCCACCCCCTCCAATTATGCGTATGTAAATATTTTTCCACGCCCTCCCGCTCCCGACCCTAAAGAAAAAAATGATTTTTCAAGATGTTGCAATATGTTTCCTTTTGGGTTAGAAAGATCGAAAGGAAACATATTGCGACATTGTTTATTGAAATTTCCGTTAGCAAAGTACAAATTTTGAAACTACCAGTATTTTTTGCTCACACTTTGTATATTAATAAAAGAACCACACATCGTTGCTTATAAACTTTTAAGTAACCTAATTGTGTGACATCAGGAACAGCAGGGTTATGCTAAAATGCATGACCAAGCTGCAATTCCCCCGCAGTTGTGTGCAGCATTACCCCATGAGTGGGGCATCTCGGCCCGGGTACAGGCGGAGTAGGAGCGCACGGTGCAGGAAACTCAGGGTTGCCAACTTAGTGGTAATTTTTAGGGTTTTATCTGGGTAAAAATGTTTTTTTTTTAACCTTCGGGAATGCAATGTTCGACTGTTTTATTTCATTTTTTTACTTACATACATTTTTTGAGGCTTTTGAACCATTTGTTTTGATCAGAAATGACACAAAAAAAAAAAAAAGCCTTAACTTACACGGCATAGAAAATAGCAGTGGTCACGTGACCTTTAAATTTGCCATGTGTGAAGTCACAATAAAAGATCACGTGACTTTATACGTCACATGAATCTATCCAATCGCATTTGGTGGTTTTTAGGGGTTTTATGAGTTGAGTTTAGGGGGAAACAAATCAAGTGATGAAAACGTCTGGTCCTCGCAACACCTGTGAGTGTGAAAAAAGTTATTTTTTTCTCTGTAATGAGGCTGCGTTATAGGTATACCTTTTTGCAGATCCCGGAAATAGTATCTTTTCTTTCATGTATAATGCCGTGCCTGGCGCAAAAGTCTTATCTGCATCTGAGTTCAAAATGAGAAACTGCCGCTTAAAGTTATATCTGATGCGGATGAAACTTTTTCAAACAATGTTTAAAAAAATTAACATTGACAAAAGATCTTAAAACATTGTATTTAGGTAAAATATGTGACAAAGAACCACCTGGTGACCGTAACTCAATTTTGATTAAAAGTGCAGATATGACTTTTTGCTTAGCACGACAGTATAGGGCAATGGTTAGGGACCATTCATTAATAACGTAAGGATGATTTCGGCAATTTTTGACCCCTCTTCCTCCCATGTAAGGGTAGGTAAGATTTTCAAACCCCTCCCCCCCCATTCTTACTTAAGATTAAATTTTGTTTTTCAAAATAACGAAATCTTATTAGAAAAGGATCAGTTACGCTAAAACTTCCAGTTCGAAGTTCATCAAAGATTTTAATTTTTCAACTATAATTATATGATGCGATACTAATTAAAAATAAAACATGCCATACATAGTGCAATTCTTTTATTTTACTTTTCACCATTCTTTCGTTGTAAAACAAGTAAAAAAAGCATCTAATATGTTTTTTTACCTTTCAGACGCAAATGAAATGTGCCAAAACTCTGCCAAACCAATTGACCGCGCGATTTCTAATATAAAGAATCGCTTTGTAAAATATTACGTAAGAATGGATTTGATCCCCCTCCCCCCCAAAAAAGGGCATGTAGAGATTTTTCTACGCCCCCCCCCCGCTTCTCGAACCCTTACAGAATTAATGAATGGCCCCTTCCCTTAGGAACTGGAGGGAAAAAAATAGTAGTAATATGTTCAAAGCTGGAAATCGTTTTAATCTGTGCTGTAAGGGTCTGGAATAACCATACTAAGTTGTCCCCCTTCTACTAGGTGAGTTTATCAGATACATCCAAATTAGTGACAAAAGCACCTGTTTTTTCATTTACTAAACAATATCTCAAAACAAACACTTACAATTGTCCTATATATAGAAAATAACTTGTAGTGCTTCAAAGTCGGAACAAAGAGAGTATCTACAATGCATATATCTTTGTTAAATAATAAGCACACAACTTATTTCAAAATCTAGCTCAAATCCCTAATCAAGCGCTTCAAGCCAGAATGTATACCTTTCCCAGTCCTATTGGCCCTCCTCGAGACCCCCTGGAATATAAGGCCGTAACACTAAAAACATGGCGGTTCTTTCCTACCTACGGAATCGGCTACACAGCCACGTGATCACCAAGTTGAGGGAGTAGTGCTGCTGAAGATAGTTTATTTCATTGCAATGTAACGAAAAAATGAAAAAGGATTCGATCTTTATACAAAACTCATTTTATTTATTTAAAGCAAACGCAAAAAATACTGGTTAGCTATATACAAGCATTGAAAAACTACGAAAAGCATATCCAAATATAATAAATACAATTATTTCTCTAATTCAAAACTTTCCCGGGGGGGGGGGAGGGAGAGGGCGAGCAAACGCTATTGCTCAATGCATGACAAAGTGCTTCCCAACGAAAAAGTTTTAAATATTCAATTCAATATTTTGTTTAAATCTTTCAGTTTGAGCAGTCTCAATAATTTGAATGTACTTTGAACTATATTTCGTATTGACGTCTTAAATAGTTTATTTTGCTCTTGCTTTAAGACTTTTTACTTCTTAGTTGATTAAGTACAATACTAATAATAAATCTTTAAAGAATGCAGCTATAGATTTTGGAAACTGTCACACCATACACCCATTAAGCCCACAGAACTATGAAATATACTTTTGATTTATATGTCACCAGCTGCATTACCCGACGTTGCACGGTCTACCTCGAACATAAAAGTTTCGTCTAGTGACACGTAATTAACAATCAGGTTTAAAAAAGAAAGAAAAAAAAAAACATTTCCCGTCAATTTGTAGAAAGCACAATTTTATGAATCAAAATTTAAATTTATACATCATTGAATGTTTTCGTAATCATTTTGGATTTTCTGGCAAAACCCCTTAAAATGGTCCCCATACACCCCATTTGATGAGAAAAAACTTTTGTGAATTCCTATTGCATCTAAGGACCACTCCGCCATGTTCGGAAAAAAATCCGACGAAAACTAGATTTGCGTAAGGAAAACCTCCATGGGGTGTTTTCGTCCCCCCCCTCCCCTCTCCCTTATTGGTAGGCGAAAAACTCTCTATGAAAATGCCTAAGCATCAAAGAATCGCTGATCCAAATTTGGCAAAGATCCGACGAAAACTGGATCTGTATAAAGAAATCCCCGGTGGGAGGGAGGGTGGCCCCTATTGCGAACGAAAACTATCCTAAGTGAATTCTTGAGCATCAAAGAACCTGTCTGCAAAATTTTGCAAAAATCCGATGTAAACTGGATTTGCATTAGAAAAACTTCTATGGTGTGTTTTTGCACCCCACCCCCTCCCTCATAGGCAAGCAAAAAACTCCCGATGAAAATTCCTAAGCATTAAAGAACCGCTGCGCCAAATTTGGCAAAGCTCCGACGAAAACCGACTGCAAACGAAAACTGCCCTAAGTGAATTCTTGAGCATCAAAGGACCTCTCTGCCATATTTGGCAAAAATCTCACGTAAACATTGATTTGGCATTAATAAAATCATTATTTGGTTAATGAAAATATATAATACATTTAAAACTATTGTTTTTTAACGATACACCCATATTTTAATATTGATTTTAAGAATGCAATTAATTTTTCTTTAGCAGATACAATCCAAAATCCATATTATTAGATAAATCAATTATCTCATCAAAGTCATTATTCCACAAGCAATTTAACCGAAAAACGAATACGAAAATTTATTACCTTTTTCAATTCCGGTATTTGAGAACGACTCATAAACTGAAGTCAAAAAATACCAAACAAAAGAGCTGCAACAAAACCGTAAGTATGCTCGGATTCGGCTTTGCTGTAATAATTACGGCTTCGAATCTGTGAATGCGTAGAACTTACATAAAAACCTTATTTTCGCGCATTCGTCGCAGAAGTTCCGTCAGTCGGAAGTTCACAGATGTACGTAATTATTCATCTAACTCAACGAGCGTCTATTTTGGATTCTATCTCAGCATCTGATGAAACGAGTGAAATCTCTTACGGCAACCATGTTGGCTTTAAACACGGCGCGGCGCTGCTTTTCAGATCCACAAAATGCTCCTAGCACCAAAATTGCCGAGATACTTTTTTTTTTTTTTGTTCTGCAAAGCACGAAAATTACTCGAAAATTTTGCTCGTGATCAGGTCCAGAGCCCGATTTACCAATAGGCAGAGTAGGCAGCGGCCGAAGGCGGCAAGTTTTTTTAAAGGCAGCAAATTTTGCTTCAATTTCATATTTTAAATTATTATTGTAGAAAAATAAAACACCAGTTCTATCACTTTTTTTTTATTATTTTTCCCCAAAACAACGACATAACGGATCCTAATTTGTCGGAACCAAAGAAAATGCGGTGTGACAGACTTCCGGTAATGGATGATCAGTTTCATTTTTAGCTTGCGGCAGCGACGAAGTACATCCCGTACGGAGAACATACACTTTGATCTGTACCTTCCAAGAATTCCTTTTCCTAATTCAAAGAAGGTCCTTCCGGAGCGCTTCAAGAAGACAGTATAAGGTAAAACTGACATAACATCTGGTTTCTCTTAAAAAGCCAGTGTGCAGCCAGATGTGCAGCACTGGAAGGGAAAGCCTATGTGCAGCCAGATGTGCAGCACTGGAAGGGCTGGGTGACTATTATCTCCTTCTGCGTTTATTAAAAAGAGCATTTTATTCCTCTTAAACCCTTAGCAGTGTTCATCACGAAACATTACTTGAATGTTTTAAGAATTAGAAAGTAATTTGGGATTATTACTTCTGTTCAGTAAATTAGTTAAGACCTACTCCGTTTGGAAAACCATTTATTAATAGAACGAATCAAAATATTTTTTTAATTTTTAATATGCATTGTTTACATACTATAGGTGATGTTTTAAAGCGCCATAATTTGATTGTTTTAACATACGTATTTGAATATAGAAAAAAAAGTAAGTAAACCGAATGATTTTGAAAATACGGTGTTTTTTTATTGCTCGGGTAGTTTTATTCTGTTACTTTAACTAAATTTTGTTTTTGTCAATATAAATGCCGTTCTCACTGTCTTATGAAAGTTTAAAATCGAATACAAAATTTCAGACATACAAATACTAAAAGGCAGAATATAATTGTAATAAATAGTTTTAGAATAAAATTGAGCGCTTTTCAAGCGAACTAAAAAGAAAAAAAAAAAAAAAACTCTCTAAGCCTAATGCAGATTTAAAGCCCCCATAGTTTCAACATGCCTTACAGATGCCTGAAAAGTTTGTAATTGCGAATATTAATAGTAATCAAAATACTTGCAATATTTAAAAGGAAAAACATAGAGTGCATGCACTATTCACTACATGAGAAGTATAAAGGGTACATACATATGTATCTTTTCACGAAAATAAAGCTATCGGTGATTTTGAGTTATGAATATTTTGTGAATTTACTATAAACAGAATCAAAATTTGATTATAATATACGAAGATTAAATATTTCGCCAGTCTTAAATTTTCTCTATTACTATGGTCTCATTAAAAAAAGGGCTTTTCAGTATTTAAATTGACCTTGGATAAATCACGTAAAGCCCTGGTTTCCTAGAAACGAAATCACCGAGCTTTGGCGTCGCTACTCGGTGACGCTGAAATCAAAGTCATGTGATTCCGGCGTGGCCACTCCGACGTCGATCTCGCTCGGGCGCGCATGCGCAGAAGAATCAACTTTTCCTCTCGGTGATAAGCGACGCCGAAGGTCAGCGATTCGCTCCAAGGAAACCAATGCTTAAATGGAGGAGGGCGGCAGATTTCAAATCTGCCTAGCGACGGCATGAAGCTAAATTCGGCACTGATCAGAAGAACGAAAAAAGGCATGAAAATCCCTAAAACTTCTAGGAAATCTGAAGGAATTGCAATGCATAAAGCACAAAGAATTATGAATGAATATGTATTTTTAAGTGGTTATTTCAATTAGTTCTTTATTAAGTCCGGTTCTTCGATATATCAGACAGATTGAAATCTGAATATCGTTACCGCGGTAATAAATATGTATCGATATATTACAATGTATCGGAATATCGCCCAGCCCAAATTAATACACCCTATTTTCGGTGCCAGTAATTGATGTTTTTAAGCATTACCTCTTTGACATTGCGTGTATTTGTGAACATTCGCTCGATTTGCGACCGATATTTCTTCACGATATTGCTTTCTTTCTCTCTTTTCCATCAACTCCAATGGTCATTGTTTCATGAACAAGGTCAATTTTTCGTTTTTAGTACACTCACTATAAAGTATTGCGTTTATCCCATACAAAACGAAACTGAGTGATTTTTTAGATTAATTATTGTTATTTATATGTTTGGGTGATTCATTTGTCTTCGCAATAGCTTTCAAGAGTTGATTTCATCTCCAGTACATTGTTTCTTTTTTTCTTTATATTTATATTTCCTTTCAACAGATGACGCTACCTTGCACTTCATGTTCGTCCAACGTAAGGGGAGCTGACTTATCCGACATTTTGGTTCCAAAATTGTCGGGGGAATAAAATAAACATTTGTACAAAAGCCTCATTGCAGAAAACTGGTGTCAAAGCTTTAAGTGTGTTGCCCGATTGACGTTTGGTTATTTTATTCTGTAGATGAAGACAATTTAATTAATACAAATTAAAAACAAATAAGGTGTGAAAATGAGGTTTATTACCGTAAACATTTCTCGATACATTTTTGCTGAATTTGAGAACGAAGTTATCTTTCTAAATTTACCTTAAGGCACATTTTACTCAACTTATCATCAATTAATTTACAACTTAGCAACCAGCGAATATTATAACGTATTTATAAATACTAGAAACGAGGTTGGATCCAATTCTGCCTTGGAACCAAAATGTCGGATAAGTCAGCCTGTCTTTTTCAAGGAGCTCTAGTCCAACGGATTCTTTGGTTTAAATATTCAAAACTAATGTTTCATTTCTCAGTGATGCATATGAATAAATACCTCTTTAGAATGGCTTTCAAGAGTTGCTGACTTTTCCCAATTTATTATGCACTAGCAGCACCCGCACAGCGATGCCCGTGCTAAAAATGTAATGGAAGTCCGTTGAATAAAAAAAATTGACGCCCCTTCCCCCTCTGATGTGAAATGATCATTTTTCTTTGTACAAAATGTGTACACACCTTTTCAAAAAATAAATAAATGAAACGATTAAAGTTTCTTTGGAATTTAAAACTTTTCGTCAAATCATTAAATTAGATTTACAGTTGCTTTAAAGCTCTATTTAGCGAGTGAAGAGGTTTTTACTTCAATTTAAAATATTTCGTCAAATAAACAAAACAAAAAAAAAAGACATCGAATAATATCTTTCAAATGTAAAAATAGTTTCGCAACTCTATTGTTTTCGCCAAACTCACCCAGCAACCACGCTATTATAATCTATCCGTCTAACGAAAAAAAAAAAAAAAAAAAAAAACATTCAGTGGAACATTCAAAAATCATCGTCAGAAAAAAAGAAGAAAATGAATGTCGTACATTTCACTCGGATGTAAAACGAATCAAAAGTTTCTTTTCTTTCAAAACAAATCGCTGAAACAATGAATTACATTTACGGTTGCTTTAAAACAAGAATCCTTGACTTAACTGCTCAGCGCCTAACTCTCCAAGCGACCACGCTACCGGAACCCAGCCCTTTTGCGAGTAAAGCGGATGTTTTTTCTTTGGCTATAATAAATGTTTCACCAAACAAACAAAAAAGAAAAAAATCTCATCAACAGTTACTTTCAAATATTTATATATCAAGAGTTGCGATGCCCGGCTTCGCCCGGCCTACCTTGCGAATAAAAATTGTGTCAAGTGACATACATTCAACAATCAGGCTTAAATAAAAGGAAAAAAAAAAAAAAAACACCACGCAAAATTACCCTTCCAAACAATGACGACAGCTTTAAAATACTTTTAAGAAATTAAAATGCGAAAAATGGATTTTAAAAGCGTAACCATGGAAACACGAAATAAAATAAGTTTAAGAAATTAAATGCAAAATAAGGAAAGAAACAATGGATTCAAAAAGCGTAACCGTGGAAACGCGAAAATAAAATGGTTGACAACCTGAATCAAAATGACATTTTTCGAATTTGATTTAAAAACGCTTGTAAATTTTTTTCCTTTGAAGAAAGAAGCTACATTTTTCGACCACAGGTCGAGAGAGATCTGGAGTAAAAAAATATCAGTTTTTCCTATGCTGTCAAAAAGAAAACTGTGGGACAATTCGTTCACTTTTTATTGATAGATATAATGAAGAAAGTAGTGCCTAAATTTCATTTAAGCTTACAAAAAGTCCGAGCTAAAAACGCAAATTACTTTCGCCGTAATTAAGTTAGAGCATTGAAAGAACTTGTTTAGAACGCGAAAAATTCTAAACTTTTTAACGATACATAATATTACTATGTGCAAGTAATTTTTCACTCCCATATTCGGGAATTTATGTGAAATTTGGGCCTAAATTGGTATAAAAAAAGAACTATTTATCGGATTTTTTTTCGAATTATAGCCCATGTTACTCAGTAAGAAAGCACCTTTCATATAGTGGAGGGAATTTTTCAAATAGGTGCAGTGTTTCCGGACATTACCTCAAACGTATAAACGCACAAAAATCCGCCAATTTTAATTCTACTCTTTTGACTTAAAAACGTACTATCTGCAGCGCCATCTTTTGAAAAAAATTTGAACTAAAATTTGGAACCCGGAGGAGGGGGGATTAAAGTTCCTTCCCTCATATGAATTTTCTGCAAGAATTTGTTTTTAATCATTAACAGCTTTCCTGTGGCAAATTTTTGAGAACTGCTGCTTCCTGTGCTCGGCTAGTGGAGTAGAGAAACGATTATTCCCCATTTTCTAACAACCAGTTTTGAAGGAGTGGTTTACTTTTCCACCTGAGGTGTGCCCGGCTGGCAGTGGAGTGGAGATCTAGGAAGTTGGACCTAGCCCATATTTTTCTTTAGGAGGGGAAGGGTGTTGACCAATCGTGGTCGCTGAAAGTGATGTCATTCTTTTTGGAGCGCGAAAATATCCGAATCCTTTAGCGTCGCATTTTTCATTGCATTGGAATTGGAAGTTGCAACTGTTTTTTGTGAAGGGGAAATGGCAGAAACGAAGCGCGTTTCAAAAGAGCAACTCTGCATAATGCTGGATTGGATGGAAGACAATAATAAGTTATTTACTAACCAATTAACAAATGACTTCACCAATCAGGACAAAAAAAAAGATGTGGACTGCATTAACCGCCACTTTGAATGCACAAGGAGGGTGCAAAAAGAGCACAGACAAGTGGATGAGGGTAAGTACCTTAATTGTTTTCTTTTCGTTAAATTAATTGAAAATATATGTAATAGAGATTCACTGAATATTCGGCAGACAAGGCCGAATGAAAATTACAATACAGTACCACAGTAAAAAATTAATTTAAACAGTTGCTTATTAAATTTATCACATTAAAAGTAATTCTCATGTAAAAAAAAAAAAAAAAAACTCCAAAAGTTTAAAACTTGTTAAGAAACAACCTAATTTAAATTCACCATTGACTTCAAAGTTTAATAATCCTTGAATTTCATTTTTCAAAATGATGATACACATATTTATCAGTTACCAAAGAGATTAACACAGCAGAAAACCTATTGAATAATTTGCATTTTGCAAGGTCCTTCATCTATGATATAGCATGTTTTGACCATGATTATCAGATATCAAATCATCTCTCCCGAAAGAAATTAT
Source organism: Uloborus diversus (assembly GCF_026930045.1). Taxonomy (NCBI): domain Eukaryota; kingdom Metazoa; phylum Arthropoda; class Arachnida; order Araneae; family Uloboridae; genus Uloborus; species Uloborus diversus. The sequence goes on from NC_072739.1 coordinate 13,230,727, forward strand.
TGTTCTACTTATGCAGCCATATTCCAAACTTAGGACAAACGTAAACTGAATTATATTTACTATGTGCATTTACTTTTTATTTTGGATGAATTTGGTTTGTGTATAACAACTACAGCAAAATTCCTCTAATGCGGACACTAACGGGACAATATTTTTTGTCCGCAATAGAGAGGTGTCCGCAGGACAGGGGCTTAATAATGTTATTTGCATTAGAATTAAAAATTGTCTGCATAAGAGAGGTTTCACTGTATATGTAATCTACTTGAAATACACCGCTAAAATTATGAAGTTTAATAAAAAAATGTATGTATTTTTTTTTAAAGTAGCCAAATAATTTATGTTTTAAATTTGGAGAAAATTCAAATATTAGTTTGAAAAAAAATTAAACAAGTATTTGGCCAAATATTCAGTTTGAATTTTACTGGAATATTCGATGTTCACTGAATCTCTACTCTGTAATAGAAATTAATCACATTATTTTTAATCACATAATAAGCTTCTATTGTTCTACATAGTCAATCATTATGTTAAAAGCTTAATGATCCTTAAATTTTATTCTTAGATTTTTAAAATGATGATACACGTACAGTGAAACCTGTGAAAAACGATAATATCTAACAAAAATCTGTCTATAACAATATTTTTTTTTGGCCCAAGCAAAATGTCAGCATGAATAATCTAACTGTCTATAACGATAACCTGTCGATTGATAACCTGTCTATTACGATATTTTATTTAGGTCCCAACAGTATCATTGTAGACATTTTACTGTATTTATCAGTTTCCAAAGAGATTAACATAGCAGAGAACCACTTGAATAATTTGCATTCTGCAAGGTTCCTGATGAATTTTAAACTTATTGGAGTACTAGTATAGACCTCCATTACCATATAATAGATTTTAAAACAAAATTCCAGATGAAATTTAACTACACTATTTAAAAAATTTAGTTTGTCAAAAACAAAGCAAAAGTTATTTTAAACATTAACAATAAACAATGAAATAAAAGGTATGATTTATCAAGTTGTAATTAAAACAAATTGTATCAATCTAATACAGTTCTAGTCAAATTTTGTGCAATAATTTCTATTATTAAAATATTTTTATAGCATTCCCGCCCCCCCCCCCCCCAAGTATTTTTTTACCCAAAGTCACAATCTTTTTCTTACTCCTAAAAAATGATTCAATTTTATTTCTTTTCATTGTTATAATTATGGTAAAATTTGAATCTGCAAAAACTAAGGTTTTAAAAATTTGCAATCAAGTTTTCAAGTGATTAGGTTACGATATGATTGAAAGGGTTTTTTGTTATGAGTCAATGAATATTCATCTTAAGGATCCCTTAGAGTGTTCCTGACCAAAAGTAAGTTGTCCTACACTAATATGTGATACAGAAAAAGTACATACAATACAGTCAATAACAGTGGCGCAGCGAGGGGGAGGGTTTGGGGGTGAAAACACCCCCCAGAGACATTGGTTTGAACATAAATGCAAATTCTAATACATTAGTTTATGCATATGAGAGGGCTATTTTGATCAAAAAATCACCTTCAAAAGGTATTTTTGATCACCCCTTCCCCTCCAGAAGGTGGTTTTGATCAAAAAATCCCCTCCAGAAGGAGTTTTTGATCAAAAAACCACCTCTAGAAGGTATTTCTGGCTGCGCTAGTGGTCAATACATAGAAGACAGTCTTATTTTATGAATATAGCAATTTCAAATTATTGCAGTTATCATATGCTTGCACTTTTTATCAATTGTAAAATGTGTCTTGAACGATATTTAATTTTTGCAACTACTTGGTATTGACTGAGTACCAAGTGCTCGGTAAATTTGCAGAGTAGCTACCGAGTACTCAGTTACCAGGGTTATCATACATCAAATAAACGCGATAATAAATCACGAAAGAAATTAACAATCAATTTGTGCAGAACTGCGCAGAAGCATAAACTAAATTAGCCAATGACTATATTTGCTTTTGAACTTCTGATTGTGTTATTCGTTTTTAGCTTTTACTTTTTTACATTCAATCTGGGCATTTTACATCTTTCGTGGTTACAATGCCACCCTATTCCGTGGAAAATTGGGAGTTTACTTTACTGATTAATTACAAAAGCACAATATAAATACAAATTCCAACGTGTGACTAAAAAAATAAATAACTGTAATCATGTAACATCACGTAAATCAAATGCATTAATTGTTGAACGCATGTATATTCTTTCACCTGCAAGCGCTTGCCGTTGATAGTAATGCATTAGCACTTGCACAGGAACGGAAAAAGCCATTTCTCTACTGCTCCGAGGCAGTCGGCAAGTGTAGCGACTAAAAGCAGTTCGGCCGCAAGCGCGAAACAACCAATGGAAGAGGAGCACACCCCAAGTCGAGAGAGAACTGGTTAGCAGGGAAAAATAGGGAAAATTTCTCCGTCCCGACTCCACTAGCCGAGCACAGGGGGGCTGGGTGCTTATTCCAAGCTCGAAATTCACCTTGCGAGATTAGTTCTGATCGTCTCACTAGATGGCGCTTTAAGGAAAATCGCAGTCTCGCAGTATAAATCTCGCAAGTTCGTATTCTAAGCTCCAAAAGAAGGGGAAAAAGTGACTTTTCGCGCCTTTACTTACGAGCGAAATCTCGACTGCCGCGAAGTAGGTGAGATTGTGCGATTTTTGTGATACAATTATGGGAGTTTGTTTTTCTGAAAGGTATTGGATCGAGGAAAACGAATTTGGATGATGCCAATTTTGGAAATGGTTCAGGAAGGGGGAGGGGGGGGGGTAAAACTGCCCCGGGGGGGGGGCAAGTGGTTTTCTATTCAATTTGTGATACAATTGCGGGAGTAAGTTTTCTGACAGGTATTCATTGGCAGGAGGATAACAAATAAGGAATTAGGATTTTGCCGGCGCCGAAAATGGTGAAGGGGGCAAGGGGGGTCGTAACTGTACAGGGGGAGTGGTTTTCCGTTCCATTTTCGTGCCGCAAAAACGGGAGTTAGTTTTCCGCTTGCCAATACATTTACGTTTATTTACGTTTTCAGAAAAACTAATTTGAATGTTGCGACACCGAACATGGTGCAGAGGGGGGGGGGGGGGGTGCAGATGGTTTTTAGTGGAATTTTTTTGATAAAATTACGGGAGTTGGCTTTTCTGAAAGGTATTGGCACGAGGAAAACGAATTAGGATATTGCCAACCCTGAAAATGGTGCAGCGAAAAGGGGGGGGGGTCATATAATTGCACTGAGGGGCAAGTGGTTTTCCGTTCAATTTTAGTGACACTAAAACGGGAGTTTTGCAAAAACATTTTGCAGGGAAGAAGGGGTGGGGGGGGCAAAGTGGTTTTCGGCGAAATTTTCGTAATAAAACTACGGGAGTTGGTTTTTCTAAAAGGAATGGTATTGGTACGAAGAAAACGAATTAGGATGGGGCCAACCCCAAAAATGGTGCAGGGGGGTAGAGAGGGGGGGGAGAGTTATAACTGCAAACATAAAATAGGTATATATGCAACATTTCTCGCTTTACAACAAATTTTCAATGCTTAAAAGACTTAAACCCACTTTCACAGCATTATAATACACAAATATCCGAATTAAATTGCAGACACGTGTTTTGGAGACATTAAGAGCTCCTTTTTCAATGCAAAAGATGTCAGTTTATGAATAAAAATGCATTCTCGGCTAAGGTTGTTTATTTCCCTGGATTTCATTTTCTTTTAACCAAATCCATCACTTAGGAAATACGTTGGGCGGGGGCGGGGGGTGGATCGGGGACTTCCATTTTCAAGAAATAATGCATTTGAAAAAATTAAGGAGCGATGAATTTTCTACTCCCCTTTATTGGTTTTGACCGCTTGACGGCCTGCACAAATGCGTCTAGGGCAAATTATATAAAAAGCGTTCATAATTTTTATTTGTCTTTTGTACATTATCCCACTTAAAATTTAGTTGTTTCACAAAAGTACTATTTGTTTCTGAAAATTGTATGAATTTGAAGTTTACACTGAATATACAATCCCCCTTTTTTTTGCGTTTAAGGGGGGGGGGGCGGTGACATCACAAATTACCGCCCCGTCTGTCACCCATGCTAGGTACACCACTGACGAATGTAATTTTTTTTCTGTCTTCTTTTGCTGTAAAATCCTCCTCCCCCTTTTTTCCCCTAAATTTTTTATTTGTTACCTACTGTCATTATTCAATTTCAATTGAATTTAATTTGTAAGAATTTTTTTTTCTTCATTGAAATTTGATATTGATTAACTAATTACAAAAAAGTACAAAGCCTGGTAATTTCTGGGAAATCGTTTCCAAAATTTGATTTTCCATTTCGCCCCGATTGCTCCTTTTTTCATTTCTTCTTCAATTTAGAATCTTTCCTTTGGGTTGAACGTTTAAAGTTCTTTATCAGCTGAAGTGAAACGATGATTAAAAAATTAATCATCGTTTATGAATTAAACGCTAAAATTTTGCTCCCTTTATGAATATTTTTCAATATACATTTACAGAAGCAGAGTATTTATTCATTTTAAACTGCTCTTATAACCAAGATTGCTGTTTTGACTTTTTAATCTTGAAGATAAAGATGAAATTATGTAATCATAGTTACAAGTTGCTTGTTTTGAAAAGGAAATCTAAAAAAGTACTGTTTTGAAGATATCTTAAGATTGGGTCTTGGAAAACAATATCTAGAAAAAATGGATAAATAAATAAGGAATAATGAAGAAATAAAACTTTTTATTTAAGCATATGCTTATTAAATTATAATTTTAAAGAAAAAGAGAAAAAAACTGGAATATGTCTTTGATACTGAGATTGTTGCTATAATTAAAAGTTACAACTGAGCGGGGGGAAAGGTTGGTTTTTACATTACCAATCCTAATATGGAAGATTGTATACTCTGTTATGACTGCTCTCATCCCCAAAAGCTCAATTAGCCCAACAAACCTTTTACATGTTGCAGGGGTGCCCCTCCCCCCAAATATCGCAAAGACTCCCCCCTACAAAAGCAAGAGCCCCCCCCCCAATAAACAAATACCCCTCAAAACACCACCACCATCCCCTAAAAATTTCAATAGCGCAGTCAGCGCCATAACCTAGCCCCCCCCCCCCTGCATTTTAGTGTTTTATATTCAATTTGAATTACCAGATTTTTTCATCAAGACTTTTGGATGCAGCTAAACCTTTCGCATTCGACACGAGACACGACAACAACATAATATACAATCCCCGATTACGGACTGTTAATATTTCTTCGTCTGCATTTATGACAGTTAGGATTTTTTTTTTTTTTTTTTTGATATCATGATTTTTTCTAAAGTTATTATTATTATCATTATTTGGATTATAGTTTCTCGGGAAAAATATATTTCATACAAGACGTTCTTACTATTATAGATGGTTTTATATTATAAATCAACAAAATGTACGGTTATTTTTTTTTCTCATATATGTATTGGCTTTTTTCCCCCTCTTCAATTTTTGTTTTAGACACTGTAATACTGAAATACTCGTATGCATAAAATATGACTTACCTTTTGCCCTCGGCTCATTTTTCCTTTGTGTACTATTTTGTAAAATTTTCGGTGAATTTATTTTTATGAATTCTGGATTTGCTTCTAGAAAATCTAAAATTATTTCGATGTGATTCTTTGCAACGTAAAACGTATTCTTTGAAGTATGAGCCATTAGCGTGCCAATCGTCAAAATTCGCGCCTTATCTTGCACGGATGGAGCAAAACAAAAAGTATCTGCGCCTAAAGACCATTGGTTGGAAGAAATCACGTGCCTCCTCCCCTCCCCCCGCGCCGCCAAAACCGGCGAAAAACTCTTCCTCCCCCATCGCGGCTGGAACTTGGGCTCGTCGCCACAAAGTGATAAGAATTTTTTTATCTCAGAATTCCACTTTGCGAGATTTCTCGTCACGTGATCGGCTCTGACGTAACGTTTCGAACTCGAAGGTAGAAAATGCTTGGAATGACCTCCCAGTAGATCTATTTCAGGACATCCTTTAGATTTAGTATCACAAAACAGAAATTTTTAGTTTATCTTATTCTTTTAGGATAAATGAAATAATTATAGATCTTCATTTCTGGTTTTTCGCTTGCTTAACAACGTACTCCGCTCCATAAATTCCGGTAAAAAAAATTCTGCAAGTGGGCTTTTGCTTTGGAAAATTAAGCAAAAGTTCTGGGGCCACCCCGGAGAATTCGCAGTCCGGAATAACCGATTCCGGTTGATCGCGAGTCTACTGTGCAATCGAATTCCTCGAAAAATGCAGGTGACAAGATTCAAGACTGGATGGAAAACACACATGGAGACGCCCCAACTATGTGACTAGTGGGGAACTCGTAAATGAGCTAATTTTTAATTAAAAAAAAAAAAAATTATAAAGGTTATTTTTCAAAAAGATATATAGGATTCTTCTATACGACTGGAGCAACGGTTTGTCAAGCTTTTTTTGGATCCCGAACCGGTAACGTAAAGTAAAAACATTTCAAAGACCGCTGTTTTTTTTTTATACTTTTTTTTTAATTTCTAAAATTAAAAGAAAAATTTAAAAAAAAAGAAGAAAAAGAAGACACAGAGTTAGTTAGCAGCAACGTTTGTCTATTCATTAATTTACAAGTGCAATTATTTCTCTTTTTATCTATAAGTGAATAAACTTTTGAAAAAGAAATCACGGAATTGAACAATTACATCAAATAGACAAGCAAACTAGACAAGTTATTAACAAAATGTGATAGGTGTGATACTTCTATGTTGTGAAACTTAAAATACAAATTTATGGATTTCAGATCCAAAAGTATCGTATTAACGTCATGCAATCCTGTAGAAATTTAAAAAATTTATTTTTTCCTAAATCAAAAAATTATTTTTGAGCAGGCAGGTAAAATTCTAAGCATCGGTCTAAGTCTTCGTAGATCGGTGATCAGTCGTCGACAATCTTTTCAAAAAAAAGGGGGGAGGGCGGGGGGTGGTGATCATAGAAGAATTTTTACGGGTGCTTTTTCTTTCAACTATGAACTGGAATTATTTATCATTTCATTTTTGGTCACTATGTTTGGTTTAGAGTTACAAAAAACCAACTTATTTGGCGATACCAAGCAGCATTTAGGCCTTTTAAAGGAGTTTTTTTTTAACATCAAAAGAGCAATAATGTTCCATTTCAATAAAAAATATAGTCAGCCAGCAAAGGAAAAAAAAGGAACAAAATTAAAAAAAAAAAAAAATACATATATAAATGCTCTATTAATCCTCATATATATAACAGCCGATGATCGAGTAACGCGTGTGTTTCAACAATGAAACTCGCGTCACGGCAATTTAATTTGATAATATGTTTTGGTAATGTTTAACATGCAGGGAAATGCTTTATCGTGACAAGGCTTAACTCGATCCGGCAATTTGGCAGTTTTACTGTGTCATTTCAGGGGAATGAAGAAAGAAAAAAATCGTCAACAATGAACTCTATTTACTGCAGTTTAGGGTTATTCC